>NC_067408.1:1792823-1947014 GCF_009764475.1 Pristis pectinata | reverse complement strand
TCTGAATTTCACTCAAAGTCGTTCTCACAGAAATTTTATCTGGTGCATTACATTTACGTCTGCTCCACCTAGACCCACCTGTCCCATTCTCTGTGGCCCTCACGTATCTGCTAAAGTCCTGACTGACCAGCAGTGAGTTCCAGATCACCACTCGCTATGTTAAAAAAACATTTCTCCTCACATGTGGAATGAGCTGCCAGAGGAAGTGGTTGAGACGGGTACAATTAGAGCATTTAAAAGACTCTCAGACAGGTCCATGGATAGGAAAGGTTTAGAGGGATATGGGCCTAACACAGGCAAATTCAATGATTCAGCAACAGCTTCTTCCCCTCCGCCATCAGATTTCTGAACGGTCCACGAACTACCTCGATATTCTTTTTTTGCACTGTTTAGTTTTGTAATTTATGATAATTTTATGTCTCTGCACTGTGCTGCTGCCACACAACAACGCATTTCATGTTATATAAGTCAGTGATAATAAATCTGATTCTGGAAATGGGACTGGCTTGGATGGGCATCTTGGTCTGCATGGACCATTTGGGCCGAAGGGCCTGTTTCCGTGCTGTATGACTCTATGATTCTATCTCCCTTGTACCTTTTGTTGATAATTTTAAATCTGTTCACCTGGTCGGTTCTTGAACCGTCCACTAATGGGGGCAGATTTCCTCTATTTACCCTTCTGAACAAGTTTTAATATTGCCTCTCTTTGCCTCATTGAATAAAGCCCAGCCTCTCCAGTCAAACCTTGTAGCTGAAATCACTCATCACGGGACCATTCTAGTGAAGAGAACAATTTCTGTTAAGCATTTTGCAACAATTATGTGAACATTTTCCCTTCCTAACTCTGTCTCTCTCACCAATACCAATGAACTGACGGCATCTCACTTCATTTCCATCTCCAATTGGGCCATTACTGTGAACTCAGTGGACTCTGTCTATACCTCTCGCTGCCAGCATAATCAAAGACCCCACCCACCCAGGTCATTCTCTCTTCTCCCCTCTCCCATCAGGCGGAAGATACAGGAGCCTGAGGGCACGTACCACCAGGCTCAAGGACAGCTTCTATCCCATTGTTATAAGACTATTGGATGGTCCCCTAGTACAATAAGATGGACTCCTGACCTCACAATCTACCTTGTTATGACCTTGCACCTTATTGTCTACCTGCAATGCACTTCCCTGTAGCTGTGACACTTTACTCTGTATTCTGTTATTGTTTTACCCTGTATTACCTCAATGCACTGTGTATAGAATTGATCTGTACGATCGGTATGCAAGACAAGTTTTTCACTGTACCTCGAAACAAGTGACAACAATAAACCAATACCAATACCAACCTGCTCTGAACAACAACAAATAGAACACCTTCATATTGGCAAAAGGTTATCTCACAACATATAATGCAGAACTACATAAGGAAATATGAGAGCAGGGTAAAGTGATGTGTTTTGAGGAATGCTGGAACACACTAGCCATTAGGCAGGGCATTGAGTACAGGAGTTGGGAAGTTATGTTGCAGTTGTACGAGACATTGGTGAGGCCACACTTGGAGTATGGTGTACAGTTTTGGTCACACTGTTATAAGAAAAATGTTATTAAACTAGAAAGAGCGCAGAAAAGATTTACCAGGATGTTGCCTGGACTTGGGGGCCTGAGTTACAAGGAGAGGTGTGTAGACTAGGACTTTATTCCCTGGAACGTAGGAGATTGAGGGGTGACCTGATAGAGATGTATAAGATCATGAGGGGCATAGACAGGGTGAAAGCACACAGTCTTTTTCCCAGGCTGGGGGAGCTAAAAACAAGAGGGCATATGTTTACGATCAGAGGCGACAGATTTAAAAGGGACATCAGGGGCAGCTTCTTCACACAAAGGGTGGTGAGTATTTGGAACGGACTGCCGGAAATAGTGGTTGAGGCGGGCGCATTAGCAACGTTTAAAAGCCACCTAGATAAGTCCATGGATAGGAGGGGTTTAGAGGGCTATGGGCCAAACGCGGGCAGATGGGACCAGCTCGCTGGGCAACACAGTCGGCATGGATGAGTTGGGCCGAAGGGCCTGTTTCCATGCTGTGTGACTCTGTGATTGTTTTAAAAGGAGAAGAGAGATTTAAGTAGGGAATTTCACACCTTGGGACCCAGGCATGGCCCTCAATGGTGGGGAACAACGGGAGGCCAGAATTGGAGGCATGGAGTGATCCTGGAGGTTTGGCAGACATGACCCAGTCATTGGGGGGGGGGGGCCCAGAACTGCAGTAAAATTTAAAAACAAGGCTGAGGATTTTAAAATGGAGCCTCTGCAGATGTGGGAGCCTGGCCCCAGTCAGTGTTAGCCCAGCAGAGGAGCATTTCACTGTGGGTAGGGAGGGAGGGAGGGAGCCTTGACCGAACTCATTCCTCCCACACATTCGTACAGGAAGTCAGAAACCAACCACCCAAACATTTCACAATTACATCAGGGATAAAGGTGGTCAGGGAGCAATGTGGGCACCTTACAAACAATACTGTGGCTGAACCTGAAACACAGACATGTGGAAAAGTCTCTTTGCATCAGTAATTAGAGAGGAGCAGGTTAATATCCTGGACACTGAGGAAACTCATTGAATCTGAGATGAGGACTTACCAAAGCGAACAGTAGCAATGTACCACTGGAAACACTCAGCAGGTCAGGCAGCATCTGCGGGAAGAGAAACAAAGTACTGACAGAGGGTCTTCAACCTGACGCATTAACCCTGTTTCTCTTCCCACAGAGGCAGCCTGACCTGCTGAGTGTTTCCAGCATTTTCTGCTTTTATTTTAGAGTCCCAGCATCTGCAGTGATTTTGATTTTCATTGATGAAACCCCTGGCAGTGAAGACTGACAAATCCCCAGGACCAGATGGTTTTCTGATACAACTGACTGGGTGCATCACGGTCTGGTACCATAATTTGAATGCACAGGGAATGTAAGAAGCTGCAGAGAGGAGTGGACTCAGCCCAATACATCACGGGCACATCCCTCCTCACCATCGGGAGTATCTACAGGAGGCGCTGCCTCAAGAAGGCAACATCCATCATCAAAGATCCCCACCATCCGGGCCGTGCCATCTTCTCGCAGCTCCCATCGGGCAGGAGGTACAGAAGCCTGAAGTCCCACACCACCAGGTTCAAGAACAGTTACTTCCCTTCAACCATCCGGTTCTTGAACCAACTGGCAAAACCCTAATCACTACCTCAGTGTAGCAACACCATGACCACTTTAATCACTTTGCACTACAATGGACTTTTTTTTGATCTAATTATATTCCTTCTTGTAAAAATTGTGTATAATTTATGTTTTCCTTGTGAATGCTGCTTACCTGATGCTCTGTGCCTGTGATGCTGCTGCAAGGAAGTTTTTCATTGCACCCGTGCATGCATGTACTTGTGCATGTGACAATAGACTGGACTTTGACTTTTTACATCCCAGCTTTATTAGTTGGTAACAACATCACAGGTAACTGACCACAATCTTCCAAACTCCTTTTGATTCCTCCAGACTGGAAAATTGCACGTCACTTCACTCTGCAAGGAAGATGGGAGAGAATGATAGACCACTTAGCCGAACATCTGTTGCTGGAAGTACCAGACGGTCTGACTTAGGATAAAGCAATTAAACATCTTGAATGCTTTCAATTGGAGGCAGCCAACATGAACTTGTAAAAGTTTGGTCGTAATTATAGAACCAGACTCAGGTTTATTATCATTGACTTAGATGACATGAAATGTGTTGTTTTGCGGCAGCAGTACAGTGCAAAGACATAAAAATTACTATAAATTACAAAATAAATAAATAGTGCAAAAAGAGGAATAACGAGGCAGTGTTCATGGGTTCATGGACCGTTCAGAAATCTGATGGCGGAGGGGAAGAAGCTGTTCCTGAATCGGCTCCTGTACCGCCTCCCCGATGGTAGTAACGAGAAGAGGGCATGTCCCGGATGATGAGGGTCCTTAGTGATGGATGCCGCCTTCTTGAGACACCACCTCTTGAAGATGCCCTCGATGGTGCGAAGGGTTGTGCCTATGATGGAGCTGGCTGAGTCTACAACCCTCTGCAGCCTCTTGTGATCCTGTGCATTGGAGCCTCCATACCAGGCGGTGATGCAACCAGTCAGAACGCTCTCCACTGTACATCTATAGAAATTTGCAAGCATCTTTGGTGACGTACCAAACATCCTCAAACTCACTAGAAGTAGAGCTGATGGCGTGACTTCTTCGTGATTACATCAATGTGTTAGAAGCTGACTGAGGTTTGGAGCAGCAACTAATAAAGGGGGTCAGCCCCAGAATAAAGGGACGTCCCTTTAGAAGTGAGATGAGGAGGAATTCGTTGCCACAGAGGGCTGTGGAGGCCAAGTCTTTGTGTGTATTTAAGAGTGAGATTGATCAGCTCTTAATTGCTAAAGGGGTTAAGGGTTATGGGGAGAAGGCAGGAGAATGGGGTTGAGGAAAAGCCAGGATTGAATGGCGGAGCAGACGATAAGATTAGATAAAGTATTTTTATTAGTCACATGTACATCGAAACACACAGTGAAATGCATCTTTTGTGTGGAGTGTTCTGGGGGCAGCCCACAAGTGTCGCCACGCTTCCAGTGCCAACATAGCATGCCCACAACTTCCTAACCCGTACATCTTTGGAATCTGGGAGGAAACCAGAGCACCCGGAGGAAACCCACGCAGACACGGGGAGAATGTACAAACTCCTTACAGACAGCGGCCAGAATTGAACCCGGTCACTAGCGCTGTAATAGTGTTACGCTAACTGCTGCACTACCGTGCCTGCACCGTGCATACCGTGGGCCAAATGGCCTATTTCTGCCCCTGTATCTGATGGTCTTACGGGTCTGTAGTAAGAAAATAAAACATGCTGGAAACATTCAGCAGATCAGGAGCATCTGTTGAGACCCACACTAATGTGTCAGGTTGCTGACCTTTCAGCAGCACAGGGGGATGCCAATGGAGATTATTTATTGTGAATTACTGGAAGGCATCTAATAACATCCTTTGTAAGAGACAGTGGTTGAAGACAAAGCTTGTGGTATCGATCTGGCTGAGAGGCAGGAGACAGAGTGGTGATATTGGGTAGCTAATTTGATTGGAAAGATGTGATTAGGGAGTCCCACAGGAACTGTGTTAGGGTGCAACCACTCACCGTAGTTATAAACCAAGTCGGTGAGACAGGAAGACACGTATCCACGTTAGTCAATAACACAAAAATAGCCAGTGTTGTTGGCAGTAAGGATGAAAGTACTGGATTACAAAAAGATATTAATAGATGAATGAACAGGCAAACTTGTGCCAGGTGGACTTCAATGTGGGTAAATCTGAGGTCATGCACTTTGGACTTCTTAAGGATAGAACAGAATACTTTTTAACCTGTGAAAAGCTAGAAGATACCAGGGGGTTGGGGGTGTGCAAGAGACTTGGGAGTATATGAACCTCGATCATTAAAATATCTCAGCTCGATACGGAAAATGGTCAAAGACCTCCAGGGAGTGGTGACCACTAGAACTAGAGGGCTGAAATAAATGGGAATGGAAGTTACTTAGATCACACCTGGAGCAGCTGTGCAGTTCTAGAGCGGCTGCGCAGTTCTAGAGTGGTTCTGCAGTTCTAGAGCAGCTGTGCAGTTCTAGAGTGGTTCTGCAGTTCTAGAGCGGCTGCGCAGTTCTGGAGCAGCTGTGTAGTTCTGGGTAGCACACCTCAAAGAGATTTGCCAGCCTTGTGGGGAAGTGCAGTGTAGATTTACCTGGGTGATGGCTGCACAGGGAATTGTGAGGAGGATACAAAGAATTGCAGAGGGGTCACTGACAGATGATATTACATGGTATTATTTGAGAAAGTGTTAAATTATTCACAGTGGCAGTGGAGAGAACAACTGGAATAGTTTGTAAATGGAGTGCAACAATTTAATATCGGAGAGATTTAGAGATAGATTTGTTTTTGGGCGTTAGTGTGCACATTCACTTAATCTAATAACAATCCTTTACAATTCAATACTTTATCTACACAGTTTACAACACCACCTATTTTTGGGCCATCAGCTACCTTGGATAGGTGGCCTTCTGTCCCATCATTTACATGATTTACAAGTATGGTAAATGGTTGTGTCCTGGCACAGAACCTGTGAGACTTCACCAATCACATCCAGCAATGCACGGACATCAAACGATTCAAAATGCAATTGGCCTTCATTGCAAGGAGTTGGAGTAAGAGAGTAGGGAAGAGCTGCTACAAGTAACAGGGTTTTGCTGAGATTATATCTGGACAGATTTAGTTGCTTGATCTCCTTGCAATGGGGGAAGATACCAGTTTCACTTCAGGGAATCTATTTACAATATCTAGCTGTGCAAACGGCTAATAAATTAAGCAGAGGAAAGATTGAGTGGAATGGTCCTACATTCTCTGAAGCTTTGAAGAGTTGCAGGTGATCTTACATAAACCTGGGCTTACAGGTCTTGACAAGGCTGGGAGTGGGGATGAGGAGAGGTTGTTTCACCAGTCTCAGACAAGGATGTCAGGAATTTAGGACCAAAATCAGGAGCAATTAGAGACATAGAGTCATAGTGTAATACAGCATAGAAACAGGCCCTTCAGCACAACTAGGCCCATGCTGACCAAGATGCCCATCTAAGTTAGTCCCATTTGGCCCCTATCTCTCTCAACCTTTCCTATCCTTCCCTATTCCTTCACAGCTGTCAATTTTTGGAATTTCCTAACCCAGAGCTGTTGTCTTTACAAGGCTATGATCGATACCTTTTTGGCATCCAGATAAATTCAGGAAGATGTGGATTGATGGCAAAGTGGAGTTGAGGTAGGTCATCCAAGGTAGGTCACCCAAGATGAGGTAGGCCACCCAAGGGGGAGGGGGAGGAGCCAGAAGTCGTGGTACACATTGGAACCAACAACGTGGGTAAGATAAGGGGTGAGGTCCTGAAGAGCGAGTATTGGGAGTTAGGAAGGAAGCTAAAAATCAGGACCTCAAGGGTAGTAATCTCTGGATTGCTGCCTGTGCCATGCGCCAGGGAGGGAAGGAATAGGAAGATACGGCAGACTAATGAGTGGCTGAGGAGTTGGTGCAGGGGGCAGGGGTTCAGATTTGTGGATCATTGGGATCTCTTCTGGGGTAGGTATGACCTGTACAAAAGGGACAGATTACACCTAAACTGGAGAGGGACCAATGTCCTTGCAGGCAGGTTTGCTAGAACTGTTGGGGAGGGTTTAAACTAGGTTGGCAGGGGGATGGGAACCGGAGTGTTAGATTAGAGGATGGATCAATTGGTGTTGAAGTAGATGCGATGTCTACAGAGAAGGTGACGAAGGACAGGCAGGGGTTGGGGCATAAATGCAGTCAGTTAGATGGGTTGAAATGTGTTTACCTTCATACGAGAAGTGTGAAGAATAAGGCTGATGAACTTAGAGCACGGATCAGTACATGGAATTACGATGTTGTGGCCATTACAGAGTCTTGGCTGTTGCAAGGGCAGGAGTGGCTGCTTGAGGATCCGGGGTTTAGATGCTTCAAAAGGGACAGGGAAGGGGGTAGAAGTGGTGGGGGGGGCATTGTTAATCAGAGATAACATCACAGCTGTAGGAAGGGAGGACATCACAGAGGGTCATCTATTGAGTCAGTATGGGTGGAAGTCAGAAACAGAAAGGGAGCGATCACTCTATTGGGAGTATTCTACAGGCCCCCAAATAGCCATAGGGACACTGAGGAGCAGATAAGTATGCAGATTTTGAAAAGGTGCAAAAATAGGGTTATTGTCATGGTTAACTTCAACTTCCCAAATATTGATTGGTACCTCCTTAGTGCAAAAGGTTTAGATGGGGCAGAATTTGTTAGGTGTGTCCAGGAAGGATTCCTGACACAGTATGTGGACAGGCCGACTAGAGGAGAGGCCATACTGGATCTGGTATTAGTCAGGTGATAGACCTCTCGGTGGGCATGCAGTTCGGTGATAGTGACCACAACTCCCTGAGCCATGGACAAGGATAGGAGCAGACATTATGGGAAAGTGTTTAATTGGGGGGGGTAAATTACCATGGTATTAGGCAAGAACAGGAGCGTAAACTGGGAACAGATTTTCTCTGGTAAATGTACCGCAGAACTGTGGAGGTTGTTTAGGGACCACTAACATGGGGGTTCTAGATAGGTTTGTCCCACTGAGACAAGGAGAGGATGGTAGGGTGAAGGAAACATGGTTAGCAAGAGAGGTGGAAGGTTTAGTCAAGAGGAAGACAGAAGCAAAAATCAGACAGGGCTCTTGAGAGTTACAAGGTAGCCAGGAAGGAGGTTAAGAAGAGACTTAGGAGAGCTAGAAGGGGACATGAGAAGGCCTTGGCAAGTAGAGTTAAGGAAACCCCTAAGGCGTTCTACACATATGTGAGGAAGAAGAGGATGATTAGGGTGAGGGTAGGACCGCTCGGGGACAAGGGGGTAAAATGTGTCGGGAGGCGAAGGAGGTAGGGGAGGTTCTGAATGAATATTTTGCTTCAGTGTTCACCACGGAGAGGGACTTAGACAAATGTGAGGTTAGCATAGAACAGACAAATGTGTTGGAGCATGTCGAGGTTAAGAAAGAAGCAGTGCTGGAGCTACTAAAAAGCATTAGGATAGATAAGTCCCCGGGGTTGGACAGGATATACCCCAGGTTACTATGGGAAGCGAGGGAAGAGATTGCTGGAGCGTTAATGATGATCTTTGAGTCCTCCCTGGCCACAGGAGTGGTATCGGAGGATTGGAGGATGGCAAACGTTGTTCCATTGTTCAAGAAAGCTAAAAGGGATAATCCTGGGAATAATGGACCATTGAGTCTTACATCAGTGATGGGCAAACTATTGGAGAGGATTTTTTGGGACGGGATTTATGAGCATTTGGAGAAGCATAGTCTTCTAAGGGATAGTCAACATGGCTTTGTGAAGGGCAGGTTGTGCCTCACAAGCTTAATAGAGCTTTTTGAGGAAGTGACAAGCCAAATCATTGAAGTTACTGCAGTGGATGTGGTATATATGGATTCTAGCAAGGTGTTTGACAAGGTTCCCCATGGTAGGCTCATGAGGTATGGGATCCATGTAAAATTGGTTGTGTGGATTCAAAATTAGCTTGCCCACAGAAGGCAGAGGGTGGTTGTAGAAGGAGAGTATTCCACCTGGAAGTCAGTGAGCAGTGGTGTTCCACAGGGATCTGTTCTGGGACTCCTGCTCTTGGTGATTTTTATAAATGACTTGGATGAGGAAATGGAAGGATGGGTCGGTAAGTTTGCAGATGACACGAAGGTGGGTGGTGCAGTGGACAGTGAAGAAGGTTGTCATAGGTTGCAATGGGATTTAGACAGGATGCAGAGCTGGGCGGAGAAGTGGCAGATGGGGTTCAATCCGGAGAAATGTGAAGTGATACTTTTTGGAAGAATGAACCTGAAGGCAGAGTACATGGTTAATGGCAGGATTCTCAGCAGTGTGGAGGAACAGAGAGATCTTGGGGTCAAAGAACATAGATCCCTCAAAGTTGCCTCACAAGTGGATAGGGCGGTTAAGAAGGTGTATGGAGTGTTAGCCTTCATTAGCCAGGGGACTGAGTTCAAGAGCCGAGAGGTAATGTTGCAGTTCTATAAGATTCTGGTTAGACCACACTTGGAATATTGTGTTCAGTTCTGGTCACCACATTATAGGAAAGACATGGAAGCTTTGGAGACAGTGCAGAGGAGATTTAAAAGGATGCTGCCTGGGATGGAGAGCATGTCTTATGAGGGGAGGTTGAGTGAGTTCGGGCTTTTCTCTTTGGAGCAACAGAGGATGAGAGGTGACTTGATAGAGGTGTATAAGATTATGAGGGGAATAGACAGAGTGGACAGCCAGCACCTTTTCCCCAGGGCGGCAATGGCCAATACTAGAGGTCACCCATTTGAGGCGTGTGGAGGAAAGTTCAGGGGAGATGTCAGAGGTAGGTTTTTTACACAGAGAGTGGTGGGTGCCTGGAACTCACTGCTGGCGGTGGGGGTAGGGGCCGATACGATGGGGTCATTTAAGAGGCTATTAGACAGGCACATGGATGAAAGGAAAATAAAGGGTTATGGGAGGTGAAATAGAGAGGGGGATAGATTGAATGGGGACAAGGTTTATATCGGTCGGAACAACAATGTGGGCCGAAGGGCCCGGACTGTGCCGTATTGTTTTTTGGTCTATCTGGTTGAATGGTGGAGCAGGTTCGAGAGGCTTTGAAATCAGGTCAGATGCTACTGTTTCTTCCCTTCTGAAGTTATAGAAGGGCAGGCACGGTAGCGTAGTGGTTAGCGTAATGCTTTACAGCGCCAGTGACCCGGGTTCAAATCCGGCCACTGTCTGTAAGGAGTTTGTACGTTCTCCCCATGTCTGCGTGGGTTTCCTCCGGGTGCTCCGGTTTCCTCCCACATTCCAAAGACACATGGGTTAGGAAGTTGTGGGCATGCTATGTTGGCGCCAGAAGCATGGCGACACTTGTGGACTGCCCCCAGAACACTCTATGCAAAAGATGCATTTCACTGTGTGTTTCGATGTACATGTGACCAATAAAGTTATCTTATCTTATCTTATCTTATCTAGGTTGTGCAGGCTGGGCTTGTGTGTAGGCCGTTTGGTTCGTACAATGCAACAGTGCTGAAATTTAGCACAACAAGCCATGTGACCTGCAACCTGGTGACTGTTCTCAGACCAGAAATTGTGGGGTGAATACTCTAAGGCGCAAGAGAGCTTAAAAAGCTGTTTCCATCTTAAATATTTATGCATTGCATGGATAAAAGACTGATTTACTAGACTTGGACCTTTAGTCTCTTGGGGTCATCTGACTGTCACCAGATTCCTCCCTTTGTTGTTTGTGTTTGATAACTCACAAACATGTTATTTCTGCATCTGCCCTGAAAGCATTGGCCTGTTCTCAAGAGCTGTAAACTCTTTCCATTGTAAGGAGAGGGAAGGAACAGCTGGGGCCGATGTGTGGAACAGTTGTGTTTAAAAACTTCTGGTCTGCAGAAAGTAATTTGGGATATGTACTCCTGAACATCACAGATGCAGGCACTGATTGGGAGGCACAGGACACAGCACACGGAGCCTGTTCTCCAACCATTGATTCAATCCCTCTCCTCCACACTCGGTTGAGGTTGCACAGTGACACAGCTAGCTGAGCTGCTGCCTCACATCTCCAGAGACCCGGGTTCAATCCTGACCTGGGGTGCTGTCTGTGTGGAGTCTACACATTCTCCCTGAGACTGCGTGGGTTTCCACCAGGTGTTCCAGTTTTCTCCTAAAGTCAAAGTCAAATTTATTGTCCTATGCACAAGTCCATGTGTGTACAGGTGCAATGAAAATCTTACTTGCAGCAGCATCACAGGCACAGAGCATCAGATAAGCAGCATTCACAAGAAAAACAGAAATTAAACATAAATTATACACAATCTTTACAAGAGAGAACACAATTAGAACAAAAAAAAGTCTATTGTCGTGCAAAGTGTTCAAAGTGGTCCTAGTGTTGCTGTACTGAGGTAGTGATTAGGGTTTTGCCGGTTGGCTCAAGAACCGAATGGTTGAAGGGAAGTAGCTGTTCCTGAACACACCCCAAAGGCATGCGGGTCGGTGGGTTAGTTGGGCGCTGTAAGTTGCCCCTTGTGTAGGTGAGAGGTAGAGTTGTGGGGAGGAAGGGTGTTGAGGGGAACATGGAGGCAATATCATGAAATTAGTATAAATGGGCCTACAGAACTTTAAATTAAACAGCTAGAGTCCACAGGCTTTTGAGCAAGTTACTCGTTCTGTGAAGACGAGTTCCGGGAAACAAGAATTGAAAAGAACAAAACTGCAGATGCTAGAAATCTAGAATAAACACAGAAAACGCTGGAAACACTCAGCAGGTCAGGCAGCGTCGGTGGAGGGAGGGAGGGAGGGAGGGAGAGAGAGAGAGAGAGAGAGAGAGAGAGAGAGAGAGAGAGAAATTGAGAGAGAGAGAGAGATTCAATAGCTCAGAGTTCAGACGCAAGGTCATTAACTTGAATTGTTGACGGTGTTTCTCCACAGAGGCTTCCTGAACTGTGGAGTGGTTCCAGCATTTTCTGTTTTACGTCCAAGAAACACTGATCAATTTAAACAGAGTGACTTCACAGGCAAGGTGCAGAACCTGTGCCACAGCTGCTGGTCAGATAAAGCCCAGGAGGAGCCAACTGGAAATGGAGCTGGCAATGGGAGCAGAAGACGTAGATGCAGGCCCTTCCCTCCTCCAAGTCTCCGGCTGATCTTTCAACTTTGCACCACTTTCCTGCACTAACCACATGTTCTTTAATTCACTTAATATCCAGCGACTCTTGGGTAAAGAATTCCAAAGATTCATCACTCTCTGGGAGAAGAACTGGTTTATTATTATTGTCACATGTACTGAGCTATTGTGAAAAGCTTTTGTCTGCGTGCCATCCAGACAGATCATTCCGCACATAAGTACATTGAGGGAGTACAAAGGAAAACAGAATGCAGAGTGAAGTGTTACAGTAACAGAGAGAGTGCAGTGCAGGCAGGCAATAAGGTGCAAGGCCATAATGAGGTAGATTGTGAGGTCAAGAGTCCATCTTATTGTACTAGGGGACCATTCAATAGAATGGGATAGATGCTGTCCTTGAGCCTGGTGGGACGTGCTTTCAGGCTTTTGTATCTTCTGCCCGTTGGGAGGGGGGAAAAGAGAGAATGTCCGGGGTGGCTGGGGTCTTTGATGATGCTGGCTGCTTCACCGAGGCAGCAGGAAGTGTAGATGGAGTTCGTGGAGGGGAGTAGACAACAGACAATAGGAGCAGAAGTAGACCATTCGGCCCTTCGAGTCTGCACCGCCATTTTGAGATCATGGCTGATCCTCAACAATCAATATCCTGTTCCTGCCTTGTCCCCATATCCCGTAACACACAAACTCCTGGAGGAACTCAGTGGGTCAGGCAGCATCTATGGAGGGAAATGAACAGTCAACATTTCGGGCCGAGACCCTTCATTGGGACTGGAAAGGAAGAGGGCAGGAGCCGGAATAAGAAGGTGGGGGGAGGGGGAGGAGCACAGGCTGGCAGGTGAGAGGTGAGTCCAGGTGAGGGGGGGGAGGTAGGAGGGTGGGGGGGGGGTAGGAGGGTGGGGGGAGGTGATAGGTGGAAGTGACAAAGGGCTGAAGAAGATGGAACCTGATAGGAAGGGACAGTGAACAGAATAGAGGTGGGGAACCAGAGGGAGGTAGATGTGGGTGATGGGCAGGTTGTGAGGGTGGGGAGGGGAAGGAGGAGGGACGGAGGGGAGTGGTCACCAGTAGTGGGAGTTCGTCCAGCACCTTCACTCCGTCCGCCGGAACAGCCGGGGTCTCCCGGTGACCACCCACTTCAATTCCACATCCCACTCCCACACCGACACGTCTGTCCTCGGGTCTCCTTCACCGCCAGGTCGAGGCCAGACGCAGGTTAGAGGAACAACACCTCATATTCCGTCTGCAACCTGACGGCATCAACATCGATGACCCCTCCCCCTCTGTCCCCCCATCCCCTCCGTCTTCCCTTATCTCTCCGGCCCCTTTACCCCTTCTCTTTCCCCTCCCCCTCCCGTACAACCTGCCCACCTCCTCCCCTTTATTCCAGGGTCCACTGTCCTCTCTGACCGGATTCCTTCTTCAGCTCTTTGCCTCCTCCACCCATCACCTCCCAGCTTCTCACATCACTCCCTTTCATCCCCCCCCCCACCCACCTACCTCCCCCTCTCACCTGGACTCACCTGTCACCTGTGCTCCTCCTCCTCCCCTTTTATTCCGGCTCCTGCCCTCTTCCCTTCCAGTCTTGATGAAGGGTCTCGGCCCAAAACATTGACTAGTCCTTTCCCTCCATGGATGCTGCCTGACCCACTGAGTTCCTCCAGCATTGTGTGTGTGTTGCTCCAGATATCCAGTATCTCCAAGGAGGGGAGGCTGGTTTCCGTGACGCACTGGGCTGCATCCACAGCTCTCTGCAGTTTCTTGTGGTCACGGGCAGAACAGTGGCCGTACCAAGCGCGGGAGTGACGCACTGACACGCTGCTGCCTTTCAGGTGAGGTGCAGAATTGGGGCCCTCGCTGGTTCCTCAGGTGGACGTCAAAGATCTGAGGGCAAAATTGATGAGGAACAGTAGTCCTTGGAACATTATTTTCATAGATTACCTCAGTACAGTATGTTATCAAGTCAGTACCTTGTAACTGTGGGAGCTTGCCATGTGCAGAGTGGTTTTGTTCCTCCTGTATCACACTTGCCTGCACACCTCGTGCCCATCACTGTTAACCTCAGCCTTAGTCAGAAAGTATAGAACGTAGAACAGGCCCTTCGGCCCACCATGGCTGTGCTGAGCATGATGCCAAATTAAACTAATCTCTTCTGCCTGCACATGATCCACATCCCTCCATACCCTGCATGTTCATGTGTCTGTCTAAAAGCCTCTTAAACACCACTATCGTATCTGCCTCCACCACCACCCCTGGCAGCCTGTTCCAGGCACCCACCACTCTCTGTGTAAGAAACTCTCCCCCTTTCACCTGACAGCTATGCTCTCTAGTGTTTGACATTTCTACCCTGGGAAAAAGATTCTGGCTGTCAACCTATCTATGCCTCTCATATAGCACCACTAAACCATACAGTTTCCACATATTAGGCCCAAGTTTTAATACACTTTTTCATAAGGCACTGAATAACAGTAAAATGCAGCACTGAAAAACTTACATACTAAAATACAGAGTCATATAGTAAGGAACCAGGCCCTTCGGCCCATCTCATCCATGCTGACCAAGGTGCCTAGCTAAGCTAGTCCCATTTGCCTGCATTTGGCCCATATCCCTCTAAACCTTTCTATCCGTGTACCTGTCCGAGTGTCTTCTAAACATTGTAACTGTACCCGTCTCTGCCACTTCCTCTGGCAGCTCATTTCATACACCCACCACCCTCTGTGTGAAAAACTTGCCCCTCAGGTCCCCTTTAAATCGTTCCCCTCTCACTATAAACCTCTGACCTCTAGTGTTGGACTCCCCACCCCCACCTTTATAAACCTCTATCAGGTCACCCCTCAGCCTCCTTCGCTCCAGGGAAAACAGTCCCAGCCTGTCCGGTCTCGCCTTATAACTCAAGCCCTCCAGTCACCCTTGTGACTGTTTTCTGTACCCCCTCTGCCTTAATCATATCCTTCCTATTGCATAGTGACCAGGACTAACAACACATTAGTGATGCAATGAAGCTCGGTGCAGCCACTGTAAAGGTTCTGTGGGGAGGGACCACGGTCTGGGTTCCTGCTACAACTGGATACTGAGGGGCTGTGCCAAGAAACTAATCCCTTCCGCCTGCACGGGATCCATACCCCTCCACTCCCTGCATATTCATGTGTCTAACAGTCTCTTAAACACCACTGTCATACCTGCCTCCACCAACTCCCCCGGCAGCCCGTTCCAGGCACCCACCACTCTCTGTGTAAGAAACTTGCCCCACACATCCCCTTTAAACTTTCCCCCGCTCATTTTAAATGAATGTCCTCCAGTTTTTCACACTTCCACCTGGGAAAAAAACTCTGTCTACCCTATCTATGCCTCTCATTATTGTTTCCCCTCAGCCTCCGACACTCCAGAGAAAACAATCCAAGTTTGTCCAACCTCTCCTTATAGCTAACACTCTAATTCTTGGAAATATAGCACCGTTCCTTCACTGTCACTGGGTCAAAATCCTGAAACTCCCTCCCTAACAGCACTGTGGGTACACCCACACCTCAAGGACTGCAGTGGTTCAAGAGGGCAGCTCACCACCACCTTCTCAAGGGCAATTAGTGATGGGCAATTAAATGGTGACTCAGCCTGTGAAGCCCACATCCTTTGAAGATGTTGCCTGACCTGTTGAGTGTTGGAACATTCTCTGTTTCATTTCTGCAGGTTTTTTTTGTGTGTTTTTCGGTTCCTTTCACCATTTTCCCTTGCTTAGAGATGTCACTGAAAAAAAGTGTTCTGACCAGGCAAGTAGATAGGGTGGGAGAGAAGGTGTACGGCACGCTTGACTTCATTGGTTAGGGCATTGAGTATAAGAGTAAGGAAGTCATGTTGCAGCTGTATAAAACTTTGGCTAGGCCACACTTGGAGTATTGTGTGCAGTTCTGGTTGTCCCATTACAGGAAGGATGTGGAGGGTTTGGTGAGGGTGCAGAAGATGTTCACCAGGATTAGAGAGCATATGCTACAAGGAGAGGTTGGACAAACTTGGGTTGTTTTCTCTGGAGCGTCGGAGGCTGAGGGGAGACCTGACAGAAGTTTATAAAATTGTGAGAGGCAGAGACAGGGTACACAGTCAGAATCTTTCTCCCAGGGTAGAAATGTCAAATACTAGAGGACATGCATTTAAGTTGAGAGGGCAGAGTTTAAAAGGGATGTGTGGGGCAAGTTTTTGTTTTACACAGAGGGTGGTGGGTGCCTGGGACAGGCTGCCAGGGGTGGGTGTGGAGGCAGACATAATAGTGGTGTTTATGAGGCTTTTAGACAGGCCCATGAATATGCAGTGAATGGAGGGATATGGTTCATGTGCAGGCAGAAGAGATTAGGTTTAATTTCAAGTTTTAAGTTCAAATTGGTTGTCATTGCCAAGATTCTTGGAGCAGGCCTATGTGTTTTATGGATTTTACAGAACAGATGACCTGCGTTTTGACGATTTTCACTACAGTCTACCACTTGTGTGTTTCATTACAACACAGGGTATAAATGCCATGAAGATCAGCACCATGGTCGGCACAAATACTTTGTTAGGAGTTTGAGGAGATTTGGTATGTGTCCCGGGCCGTGTGCTCAGATCCTGTGCTGATCAGCTGGCGGGGGTATTTGCAGATATTTCTCTCCCTACTTCAATCTGAGGTTCCCACCTGCTTTAAGAAGACCACTATCATCCCAGTACCTAATAAAAACAAAGTAACATGTCTTAATGACTACCGACCAGTGGCTCTGACATCCACCATCATGAAGTGCTTTGAGAGACTGGTCATGGCACGCATCAACTCCAGCCTCCCAGACAACCTCAACCCACTGCAATTCGCCTCCTGCCGTAACAGGTCTACGGCAGATCCCATCTCCCTGGCCCTACACTCATCTCTGGAGCATCTGGACAGTAAAGACACCTACATTGGACTATTGTTTATTGACTACAACTCCGTCTTCAATACCATAATTCCAAGCAAACTCACAACCAAACTCCGAGACCTGGGACTCAACACCTCCCTCTGCAACTGGATCCTTGACTTTCTGACCAACAGACCACAATCAGTGAGGATAGGCAGCAATACCTCCAGCACGATTATTCTCAACACTGGTGCCCCAAAGGGCTGCGTTCTCAGCCCCCTACTCTACCGCGTGGCCAGATTCTGCTCAAACTCCATTTACAAGTTTACACTTACCGTGGCGGCACAGTAGCGTAGCGGTTAGCGCGACACTATTACAGCGCCAGCGATCGGGGTTTGATTGCCATCGCTGTCTGTAAGGAGTTTGTACATTCTCCCGTGTCTGCGTGGGTTTCCTCTGGGCAGTCCGGTTTCCTCCCACATTCTAAAGATGTATGGGTAGGCTAATATGGGTTTAAAATGGGCAGTGCGGATTCACTGGGCCGGAAGGGCCTATTACCACGCTGTAAATAAAATTAGAACATAGAACAATTACAGCACAATTCAGGCCCTTCGGCCCACAAAGCTGTGCTGAACATGTCCCTACCCTAGAACTTACCAGGCTTACCCATAGCCCTCTATTTTACTCAGCTCCATATACTGATCTAACAGTCTCTTGAAAGACCCTATCGTATCAGCATCCACCACCATTTCCGGCAGCCCATTCCATGCACTTATTAAAAAAATTTTAAAAAAAGTTTGCAGATGATACCACCGCAGTGGGCCATATCTCAAATAATAATGAGTCGGAGTACAGGAAGGAGATAGAGAGCTTAGTGACAAAGTGTCATGACAACAACCTTTCCCTCAATGTCAACAAAACAAGAGAGCTGATCATTGACTTCAGGAAGGGGGGCAGTGTACACACACCTGTCTACATAAATAGGTTGAGAGGGTTGAGAGCTTCAAGTTCCTGGGAGTGAACATCACCAATAGCCTGACCTGGTCCAACCATGTAGACGCCACGGCCAAGAAAGCTCACCAGCGCCTCGACTTCCTCAGGAGGCTAAAGAAATTTGACATGTCCCCTTTGACCCTCACCAATTTTTATTGATAGACCATAGAAAGCATCCTATCTGGATTCTGGATGCATTACGGCTTGGGATGGCAACTGCTCTGCCCGTGACCGCAAGAAACTGCAGAGAGTTGCGGACACAGCCCAGCACATCACGGAACTCAGCCTCCCCTCCGCGGACTCTGTCTACACTTCTCGCTGCCTCAGGAAAGCAGCCAACATAATCAAAGACCCCTCCCACTCTGGACATTCCCTCTTGTCTCCTCTCCCACTGGGCAGAAGATTTAAAAGCCTGAAAGCACGTACCACCAGGATCAAGAACAGCTTCTATCCTGCTATTATAAGATTATTGAAAGGTTTCCTAGTACAATAAGATGGACTCTTGACTTCACAATCTACCTTGTAATGACCTTGCACATTATTGTAAACCTGCACTGCACTTTCTCTGTAACTGTGACACTTTATTCTGCATTCTGTTATTGTTCTTCCTGTACCACCTCAATGCACTGTGTAATGAATTGATCTGTATGAACGGTATGCAAGACAAGTATTTCACTGTACCTCGGTACAAGTGACAATAATAAACCAATACCAATTCTCTTGCAAATTTCTACAGATGTACAGTGGAGAGCATCCTGACTGGTTGCACCACCGCCTGGTATGGAGGCTCCAATGTGCAGGATCACAAGAGGCTGCAGAGGGTTGTAGACTCAGCCAGCTCCATCACGGGCACAACCCTCCCCACCATCGGGGACATCTTCAAGAGGTGGCATCTCAAGAAGGTGGCATCCATCACTGGGGACTCTCACCATCCGGAACATGCCCTCTCCTCATTACTACCATCAGGGAGGAGGTACAGGAGCCTGAAGACCCTCACTCAACGATTCAGGAACAGCTTCTTCCCCTCCGCCATCAGATTTCTGAACAGTCCATGAACTCATGAACACTCCCTCGTTATTCCTTTTTGTTTTGCCCGATTTCCCCTAGAGGACATGGCTTTAGGGTGAAAGGGGAAAGGTTTAGGGGGAACTTCTTCACTCAGAGAGCGGTGGGAGTGTGGAATGGGCTGCCCTCTGATGTGGTAAATGCAGGGCCACTCTTAAGTTTAAAGAATAAATTGGATAGATACGTGGACGGGAGAGGTCTGGAGGGCTATGGACTGGGTGCAGGTCAATGGGACTAGCGGAATAAAGTTTTGGCACAGACTAGAAGGGCTGAATGGCCTGTTTTCTGTGCTGTAGTGTTCTATTTATTTATTGTGTAATTTATGGTAATTTTATGTCTTTGCCCTGTACCGCTGCCACACAAGAAGTTTCAGTACATTTCAGTCAGTGAGAGGAATCTGATGTAAGGAGGCAGTTTAACCGGTCAGTGGTGCAGCAGCCGGGGTGAATCGCCGGTCGGTGCTCGGCTTCCCCCTGGGTGGGGACCGTCACACACACACGGAAGCGGCGGCTGTGGGGGGAGAAGGTCGGCTGGGAGCTGAGGGAGCGCCGCGGTGCCCGGGGAGGCGGGCGGAGGGAGGGACAGAGGGAGGCGGATATAAGGCGGCCGCCCGGCGCACCCTCCCCACTGCGCCCGGACGCCTGTCAGCACACGCACCGCAGCCCAGCCCAGGCTCCGCAATTTCTTGCTGCGCCACCGACCGCCGACCGATGGCTTTCAACGTGAAAGTCTACCTGCTGGCCAAGGATGAGAGCAGCCGGGAGATCCGGCGCTTCACCGTGGACCACAGCGTCTCCACCAGCTTCGCCCACCTCTACAAGAAGGTGGGCAGCGTCTTCCAGAGCCTCCGCTCCGACAACTTCCAGATGTACTACAAAGGTGAGGGAGCGCCTCCCCCCGGGGCACTTGTTGTTGGGGGGGGGGGTCAGTGTCGCCCCCAACTCTTGGGGTCACCTTGTGCTCCTTGGCTTTCCTCTCCGCCCTTGGCCAGCTCGGGACACGGGACCTTCGACGGTCAGAAGGTCTCCAGGCCGATCTACTAATGCTGAGGAGTGGCTTCCCCTCCCTTACCTCCCTCCGCCCTCCTCCCTTTTCTTTCCTCCCCACCTTTCCCTTCCTTCTCCCCTTTTCCCGCCCTCCTCTCCTTTATTTCTCTCTTTGCTCAGCAACAATTATTTATGTAGTGCCTCCAGCAAGGAGCTAGACCAAACCCAGCACCCAGTAGAGTGTACCACCACACTGGGAGCTCCGGGGAGAGCATGAGAACAAGAAACAGAAACAGGAGTAGGCCATTTGGCCCCTTGAGCCTGCTGCTCCAGTCAACAAAATCATGGCCATTCTACTTCCAAACTATTCTCCAGAGTGCAAAAGGTGGGGGTGGGGGCAGATCTTGTTGAAGTGTTTAAAATTCTAGCGGGGTGATGTTCACGCTCTCCTCCACCCCCCTCCTCCTCCTTCCCCCCCAGCTGAGGAGTCTAGGATCGGGATACAGAACAAAGGGTCAGTTGTTTGGTACAGAGATGTGAAGAAACTTCTCCTGGGAGGGTGGTAAGTCTTTGGAAGTGTCTATCCTGGAAAGTTGTGGAGGCTTAAAGCAGAGATGAACAAAATCCCTAGACTGGAGGGTTCTAGGGATCATGCTGGAAAATGGTGTTGAGCTGGAAGGTCGGCCATGATCACAGTCATTCAGTATGGAAACTCTTGCGTGTTGCCCAACCAAGCTGGTCCTAATTGGCCAAAACCTTTGTCCTGTCTCCTGGAGAAGACTGAAAGGACCACGTGACCTATTCCTGCTCTTCTTCCTTGAGTTATGCAAACACCATTTTCCTCTCCCCTGCCCACATATCCCTTGATTCCTTTAATATCCAGAAATCCATCAACCTATTTAGTACCTAATCAGTGATTGAGCATCCAGAGCCCTCCAGGGTAGATGGATTGAAGGAAGGAGAGGTTTGGGGTGGGAACCCCACAATTAGGAACCCAGGCAGTTGAATGGCCACCAGTTGTGGAGCACTTAAATCTGGGGATGAACAAGAGGTTAGAAGTGGAGGAGATGGTGGAAGAGGCTTCCAAAGAGTGAGACCATGGAGGGATTTGAAACTGGGTTAGAAATTTTAAAATTGTTGCTTAACCAGGAGGTATTAACAGTGGAAACCCTGCACTGCCTACATCAGACATTCCAGTCCTGCTGGAAGTAAGACAAACTGGTGAATAGTTGCTGATATTTTCATGGAAAAATGATGTATACTTGTTCTAAAGCATGCAGGAGTGCACTCACAATTGTCTGCTGATTTGTTAGTATATTAAAGTAATTCTGTTAGAAGTGTAACAGGAAATTTTTGAGTACCTATCACTGTTCCATGCATGTGATTATTGCCCTACTTGGGGAAACTCCCTCTGTACTCTGGTCTGAAAAAAAGGTTTGACAGCTCTAAATGTCCTGTGATCTCTCCAGCCCTTTGGGGTGAGAGGGGCTGCTGGAGCTGGGGAGAGAGCCAGGTTCCCACCCTTACCATGAAAGTGCTTTTTGACTGTGGCTCAATGTTCTGTTGTGTTTTGTTTCCCTACCAGAGGAAACTGTTTTGATTTTTAGCATTTAAGAGTTGAGACAAAAAATGACAAACTTAGTGCCGTAATGGAGTTCAAAGTGTGACTTGACTTAAAATTTTCCGTTTAGATGCTGGAGTGTCATCTTGGTTCAGGTTGGATTGTGAAAGGGAATTTCCATTTTCAGCTGTCAACAGACATCAGTCTTGGCTCCCGTCCAGTCTGCTTTCTGTTTAAATTATGCAACACAACAGGAAAAACAAACATGCAGAACGTTCTGAGGAGCTGTCATTTTGCTTGAAGTCTAGTCCTTCCTTTTGCTTTGGATTCCCCACACCCTCATTAATCCCCTCAAGACATGGGCTCACAGAGTAATGCAGCACAGAAACGGGTCCTTCAGCCCAACTTGTCCATGCTGACCAAGAAGCCCATATCCCTCTAAACCTTTCCTATCCATGTGGCTACTACATTTTGTCATTGGGCAAAGCTCCCAGATGAAATTGCTTGGGCCATTTTCCATTAAATGGAGACACGAGACTGCAGATGCTGGAATCTGGGATGAACTTGGTGAGTCAGGCTGCATCCGTGAAGGGAAATGGATGGTCGATGTTTTGGGTCGAGACCCTTCATCTGGACCATTAAATTGAATTTGACCCAGAGCCCCACAGCCCCTGGGACAGTGACCAAAAGCTCAGCTAAAGAACTAGGGATTTAAGATGCGCCTTGAAGGGGTTAAGAGGGAACATCTAGACACCTGAAGACAGCTGCTAATTGAGGCATGAAAATAGGCTGGAAGAATGCAGCAATGTCCCAAGTTGCGAGGCTAGGGGAGATTAATGAAGGCAGTGGGAACTTTAAAACTGAGGTGTTGTTGGAAGCATGGATTGGCCAACTCCAGATGTGTTGGGAATCTGCCTCAACAGATCATTTATTCTTTAGTATTACCGCACACCATCATCTATCCTATCAGTGACATTTCTCAATGCCTTGGGACTAATTGGCCTGTATACTCTGGTTGACAGCTTTCTATTTACCTCCTTTGCCTCATTTCTCTGCCTGACTTCTCGAGTGCAGTCAATGATTGCTCGTGTGTGAAGGTAAAGATTGTTTTGTAAGTAGTAGCAGCAGCTGGTTCCGGCAATCTGCTGGTCTCAACACCTCCCCGCAAAAAAAACTCACTCCCCAGCCTTGAGTAAACTTGTTTCCCAACCACTCAGAGCCCTGGGATTCCAGACACTTGCAGCAAGCTACCTGAGCAAATCTCAGTATCTCAGTATTAGATGGCCACTCCCCCCACGACCAGTTTTTGTTTATTGTCATATGGGTAAACATACTCGGGATATAGATGCCGTGAAAAATTCTGTTTTTGCCGAGGCAGCGCAGGATAAGGAGAAACGGGAGCTAACAAACTTAAATTAACATAAATGATACATGAGTGTGTGGAAAATAAATAACAAACAATGACACTGTCTCTACATAGAGAGAAACCAATCAGAATTGTTTCCACTGTACATGTGTATAGGTTTGTCAGACCATGCCCCCTAGTGCTGGTTCTCAAGAGGAAATAGCAGCAACCCTGTCAAGCCCTCAAAAGCTTTCACAAGATTCTCTTTCAAACCTGAAAGAATTTGAGTCTGTTCTCTCTCTCTCCACACAGAGATTCAATCTGCTGACCACTATTCTGTTCCCCCTTCTCACTTACGACTAGTTTGTTTTGGATTAAACTCCAAGTTTAGTTTCATCAAACCTTGTAATTTAGCAAGACTTTCTTTAGTCTTATAGTTCAATCCCCTTCCTCTAAAGACCAGCATAGTAAATTGTCTGCTGGTAAATTCAGGGTTTGAGGTGAAACTGCAAGGTAATTTTTTTCCCTTGGTCTTTCCTCAGACGAGGAAGGGGACATGATTGCTTTCTCCACTGATGATGAGCTGTCGATGGCCCTGTCCTACCTTCAGGATGGAACCTTTCGTGTCTACATTAAAGGTAAGAATACCCAACTACTCCTTGCTAAAAATTGCTTTTAGTTGTCTAACATTCCCATTGGGATCTGCTGCAAATGATTTTTTTTATATACCCTGGAGGGGAAAATAGATGGTATCTTCCACACAAATAACGTACAATAAAATGTCCAAACAGGGTCAGCAGAGTGCTGCAGATGGGGCACATCACTGAAGCTTTTCATTTGTTACTTCAACTACTGTTCTAGCTTGATACAGCCATGTGTTAAATAAACCTGCTGACTGTAAAGTTAATTGGCTACACCTGTGTCAGTCATTGGCTACACCTGGCTTTGGACTTCCTGGGGTTGTGAAAGTCAAATAGATGCTTTTAGCACAAAGCCTCATCAGTGATGGTTGAGATCTTTCCTGCTTCATGTTATAAGATTCTGTTAACTGCAATATATAATGTGCTTAACTAAACTTCAAGCCCATTTGGTGGGTATGATCTAATTTCCATCACTTTACCCTTCAACAAATATAGGCATTCTTAACATTGTCCATTTAATCATTAGTCCAAGTAAGAAGCCTTGTTTAGTTTCTGCTCCCATACTCTTTGTCTCCAATTTGGAACGATGATCAGCAATAGTCATTGTAAAGGGTTTACAGGAGGCTTGAAATGGTTTTTGCAGTTTTAAAACTGTTACAGGGAATTGAAACTGTCATTGTCTGAGCTCTTGTAGGATGGTAATGCAATAAGCCTTGTCAATCTTTTAAACAATTATGTTTAAGATTAATATTGGGGATATGGGCAACACAAGCAATTATGGTTCTCTAACTGGGCTGAGAAGGAAGTGGTGAACTGTGCCTTGTAGTTTGAGTGACACCTCTTGATGTGGCAGAGCAGATACTGGTGTGGTTAAGTGCCAAGCATGTTGGTATAGAACTGGAGTCACCGGACAAGAACAGATTTCCTTTCTTGAACATTGGTAAACAACTGGGACTTTCATAATTCCCTTGCTCTTTTCCCAATCTAGAAAAGAAGGAATACAAACATGGCCAGGACAAGGCTGCTGGGATGCTTCATCCAAACATCATCTGTGATGCCTGCAATGGCCCAGTGATTGGCCCTCGCTATAAGTGCTCCATGTGCCCCGACTATGATCTGTGTGGCAGCTGCAAGGGAAAGGGGTTCCACAAGGAACACGAGATGATACTCCTGCAGACCCCACAATTCTTCCATCCATTTGAGGTGAGACTTTTATTTTGTATAGTTCATAAATGTATCAACTTGGTTGGGCCATTTCATGAACTTTGGAGTAGTATCAAAATCTAGAGCCAGTTGCACTCAGAATAAATGTAAGTACTGAACAACACCACCTTGGAAAATACCAAGTTTAGATAATGGGGCAATCTCACTGGTTGGGTTCACCTGGATTATTGTTTAATCTCCTAATAAACCACAGCAGTTGATCTGAGTTCTGTATCTCCAAGGGCCCTATGGGTTTGGGAACCAGTTCTGTGGAGATTAGTAAAGCTGATTTTTTTTTTCTTCTCATTGGAAGAGAGCAAAAGGGAGGTGTGACAAAGGTAGTAAAAATCTTGTAGAATTTAGAATAAAGGAGGAAAAAACAGTTCGGGAGGGTTAGTGATCAGGAAACTGATTGAAGGTGATTGGTCAGGGTGGAGGGGGGGAATCGGGAGGGAGATGAGAAATACTGAGGCAGAGTTGTGATCTGGAAGCTTTCCTTAAAGGGCAGTGGAGGCAGATTTAATGGGGACTTCCAATAGGAAATTAGATAATACTCAAATTGCAGAGATTGTGCCAGTTCTTTGAAAGAATTTTCCCAGACACAGTGGGCCACCTGTGCTGTGTTGGGGACCTAAGGCAGTAGTAATAGCCTTGTACTACTTTAGGAATGCCTGGTTAGATGAGTGTTTGGCTGGGAGATGCAGTGTTACCACCCTGGTAACTTACCACTTGAGTGGGAGCTGGCATTGACTCTCACCAGTGTAACTTGAGTATACCGGTCACTGACTAATTACAAACCAGAACTGTTGGTGAGTAACTCTGGTTTGGATCTTCTGGTTATGCAGTATGCTGGATAAATCTCTATGCAGAAAGCAGAGCTAGATTAATGCGCAGGTGTCAACTTCATATTCCAGGGCTGAGTCTTTCTCCCACACCCTCACATTCTTCATTACCAGACTCCTGAAAAATTTCAATGCAAATGTTTCTCCAAATCACCTCCATTTAAGCTGCTTCCACTGTTTTTAGCCACATATTGCAGATGATCATTTGAGTTTCACTATAATAAAATTTCTCTTCCTCTTCCTTTTGATTTGTTCTTGCTAGTTATTTTAAATCTCTGCCCTCTCAGTTACCAACAGTTCAGCACAAAAACTGCTGCCAATCCTGAATTCAAGACCCTACCTTTGACCCAGCCTTGCTTAACCCACTGCACATAGTGTGTTGTGTTGCTGTTTAATTATGGGTGTATCATAATCAATAAATGCCATCTTAAAACAATTGGTCTAACTGTGTCATTGTAGTTAATGATTTCCCTTTTGACTTTGCACAAGTTGTATTTATTTTAACAATCCACATCTTTCTCTTGCTGTGGGTAGCGGATTCCCAGAGGAATGTGGTTCCATAAGAAGAGGAATGCAGGTCCATGTCGCTGGGCTATGGTACAACAAGATTCCTGCGCTCAGGCTGCATCGTGCCCTGGTAGACAGCAGTCACCAGCAACTGAGCCAACCCCAGCTGAGCAAGGTATGTTAGTTAATGATGAGAAAACAACCCCTTCCTACACTGGGCACCTGCTGTAGCAAGGGAAGGCCACTGACTTTTAAACTAGAACATTATGCAGAATAGTCCCAGGCTGAGGTCCTGTGGTTGTTTCAAGACCTGAGAATTGTACGAAGGTGGTGAGGACAGTTGTTCATCACTTGTACTTGGAGTTTTGCAAGAGTGAGTGAATATAACCTACTGCTCATGACTGGAGGTTCACTGGCCAAAAGGCAGTGATTTCAGGTGACTGACAGCAGCAGGAAACACTTAACATGGTGAGGCTTATACAGTTGTACAGCACAGAAACAGGCCCTTTGGCCCATCATATCCGTACCAACCATTGAGTACAAAAACTGAACATTGGAAGAACTTGGTGGGTCAAGCAGCATCTGGAGTTGATGTTTTGGGTTGAGACCCTGCATCAGGACTTGTGGGGGTGGGGAAGAGGAAAAGTTGCCAGTAGGTAGGGGGATGGGATGAAGGCTGGTGGGTGGAACCAGAAGGGAGGGAATGGTGGGGGTAGGACAGGCTGGTAGGTAGGGTGGAGCCAGTTCATCATTTCCCTCCCCATTAGGTTCCACCTATCACCTACCAGCCTCTATTTTCCCCCTCCCCCTGTACTGCTATACACTGGCAATCTTCCCCACCCCCTGCAGTCCTGATGCAGGGTCTCAACCAGAAACGACAACTTGCATCTTTTACCTCCACAGATGCTGCTTGACCTACTGAGTTCCAGTGTTCTGTCTTTGTTCTAGATTCCAGCATCTGCGGTCTCTTGTCTTCAAAGTCAGTCGAATTTGTTTTCACAAGTCCATGGGTGCAGTGAAAAACTTGCTTGCAGCATCACAGGCACACAGCATCAGATAAGCAGCATTGATAAGACATAAACAATTTTTACAAAACAATGAGAACAAAAGCACGCCCACTTTAGTGCCAGCACCACCATTTCTGTATCTGCCTGCTCCAACATTCAGTAAGATTATAGTTGACCCTTGGTGCTACTTTTCCTGCATTAACACTATATCCCTTAATATCCAAAAAAAAATCCCTGCCTTGGATGGACTCTGCATCTGAGCCCCCACAGTCTCTTGGGCAGAAAATTCAAGGTTTGCCACTCTCTGGATGAAATTTCTCTTCATCTCAGTCCTGAATGGCTGACCACTTGTTTTGAGACTGTGTTCCTGGTTCTTGATACCCAGGCCAGAGGAAACATCACTGCATCTACTCTTCAAGTCCTTCAGCACTGTTTCAGTGAAGTCAGAATCAGGTTTATTATCACTAACATATGTCGTGAAATTTGTTGTCACAGTAGGTAAGACTAGCACCTGGGGACGTTGCCTCAAGATTTGGGGAAAATAGATTTGGGATGGAGTTAAGGAGAAACTGCTTTTCCCCAGAGAGTAGTGAATCTGTAGAATGCTCTGCCTGGATTTAAGATACAATTAGATTTTTGCACTTTAGTAGGGGAATTAAGGGTTGGGGGGGGGGGAAGGAAGGGGGAGGTGGAGCTGAGTCCACAGCCAGATCAGCCATGATCTTATTGAATGGTGGAGCAGGCTCGACAGGCCAGATGGCCTCCTCCTCTTATTTCTTGTGTTCTTATCAGCAGTACAGTGCAAGACATAAAAATTACTATAAGTTACAAAAATAGTACAAAAGAGGAATAATGAGGTAGTGTTCATGGACTGTTCCTGAATTGTTGAGTTTGGGTCTTCAGGCTCCTGTACCACCACCCCAATGGTAGTAATGTGTATAGAGGGCATGTCCCAGGTGGTGAGGGTCCTTAATGATGGGTGCCACCTCTTGATGTCCTCAGTGGTGGGGAGGGTTATGCCCATGATGGAGCTGGCTGAATCTATGACACTCTGCAGCCTCTTTTGATCCTGTGCATTGGAGCCTCCATACCAGGCTGTGATGCAACCAGTCAGAACACTTTCCACTGTACATCTGTAGAAATTTGCAAGTCTTTGACATACCAAATCTCCTCAAACTCCTCTCAGCCATTCTGCTAAACTTGAGAGTACAGACCTGGTCTGCCATGTTCTCATCCCATAGCACAATTCCACCATCCCAGGGATCAATCCAGCAATTCCCTCACTGCAGTCACTGCATTCTGCTGTTTGTCATTTACTTGCACAGAAGCAGGCCTTCATACCACTTGGGAGTTGTCGGACTGCCTGACTCAGGCAGGTCTTGTTAGATGCACCTTCTTGCATTCAGCCCCAACTTTGCTCCCTCACCCTGATCCCAGCATCTAATTATCCCTGGATACCTCATTTCCCCAAATGAGGAGCGTATGTCCTTGGGCTCTAGAACCAAACACTTTCCAACCTGCTGTAAACTGATTAATCAACAGTGTAACAGAATATTAAACAGGAGTTTTTATAAATTCACACTACTTGTGTAAGAAAATAAAATGGAATAGTAGGAGAAATTGTAGCAGACTGTATGAGGAATGTCTCCTGTATGTGTTCTGTCTCCTCTATGTATAATCTGCAGCTTCTGAGAGCCACAGCCAGAGCCAGGATAAGAACGTGAGCTACTTGCAGAGTGTGGGCCGAAATGTGGCTGCAATGTTGAGCCCCCTGGGTAAGTTTGAAAGTTTCTGCACCTGTTGTCACCTGCCAATAGCCCTAACTCCTACTCTGCCCAAAGGCACTCTGATCAAATGGCAAAGGGGGAGGAGGACTGAGCATCCAAGACGGTCACCAGTGTGACCCCTAAGCCCCAGAACAATGCTTGAAGTAAAAATGTCAGCTAGAGCAGTCACATTTCCTGTCCTTTTCCAACATCACTCTCTGCCTCATGATTTGCAAGGGCTAAACTAAAAAGTTAAGTTCTATTATGGGATGGGTTTTGCTAACCAGGCCCACACCTACTTGTGTGGAAGAGGTGGCAGTGAGCTGCCAAATGCATGCCTTTTGATGCAAGGAGAAAAAGCAACTAGCACTTTCTTCTTTGTTTATCCAGCTGTTCCCTGTGGTAGTGAGTTCTGTGTTCCCTATTAAATCTGCTGGTGATGGTCTTGTGTTGATGGCTCCCTATTTCTCCTGCCCTTCTCTTCTGTCCACCCTGTATACAAAGACCACTAATCAGTTCACCCCTCTATCTTTTGGCTAGCGTGGCAACCTGATTGGTCATTCCTTATAGAGACATGAGATTCGGTGGGGCAGGAGCAGGCAGTACTGGGGCAGTTTAGCTCGTGAACCTTGGGTAGGAGGTAGGAATGGGTGGTACAGGGTTAGGGAACAATTTTTCTGTTTTTATACTGGCTATCTTCCCCTCTTTCTTTTCAATCCTGATTAAGGGTCCATTTCCCTCCACAGATGCTCCTGAGTTCCTCCAGCTCCTTTTGTGTGCTGGTCATTTCTGATGGTTGCTGCCTTTTGGTTTCATTGTGAATATTTTAACACCACCTACAGCATCTGTCTAATTTGTAATGTGGAAACCAAACCTGTTCTTGTTTTGGGTTACAGGTATTGATGTCGACATTGATGTGGAACACGGGGGCCAGCGGTTCAAAGCTGCTGAGTGCTCCATAAACAGCCAGCCAGAGTCTGCAGGCAGCAGTGCACACTCTGATCTACTGACTGCCAACCAGAACAAGCCGAGAGGAACCTCCAGCCTGGAGCAGAGTGAAGCGGTTCTAATGGATGTGGAACAGTCTGTCCCAAATCCAAACTCTTTGGTGGCTTTTACTCCAATAGACGGGGAGTCCAAGGTAAAGGGAATTGCTTCAGTGTTTGAGCAGCCAATTTGCTTTGTTTCCTGCAGTGAATCTTAAAGTACCTATCATGGTCAGCAGTTGTCTAATAAAATGGTGGAGTAAGCTTGAGGGTTATTGCTACTCTTAGTGTTATTTTTAAAATGCAGGAGCTAATGAATCTGAGTTAATTTGCAAAATGTCCATGATCTTCCCAGATTTACTTGTTTATAAAAATTAGTTGAACCTCTTCTACTTCCTGACAGACTTCCAGTGTTGACAGCAACAGTGAAGAGGAATGGACTCATCTTTCACCAAAAGGGGTTGATCCATCCACTGGAGAGCTGCAGTCAATGCAACAACTTAATCTGCATGACCTTGAGGAAGAACAGTCATCAAACCTGCAACGAGGACCTGAGTCCTATGAGCAGGGACCCACTGGTCTGAGGGAGGCAGCTGTGTATCCTCACCTTCCACAGGGTAAGTGTGGCTTTCAAGCTGAGCTGTGTAGTTGTGTATCTGACTAGTTTGGAGTGCTTCAAATGTATTCACCCTACATAACAATCTTTGAGATTCCATTGACCAAGTGTATCCCATGTGGCTGGCTAACACCTAGCCTATTGTTGAGCTTTGTACCATAAGTAAGAAGCCATTTACTCCAAGTGGTCTTTACTGGAATGTATGCTCCCACAAGGCTCCTCCCAACCCTCCTATCAGCTCAAGAACAGCTTCTTTCCCACTGCTATCAGATTTCTGAACCATTCACCTCTTTGACCCCTTCCCAGTGGTGCTGCTACATTCTCAACCCCTTCATTCTACATCTATTTTTGTCACTTCAGCATTTCTGTTTGCACTACTGTACTTTGCACAATTCCATTGTCTAGCACTTGTCACTGTATTTATTGCCATGTATGCAATTTACTGAGCTTTTTGCCAGCAAGGAATTTCATTGCACCTTGCATCTGATTCTAAACTAATCTGAATTCTAAACTCATCTGAATCTATACCTCCCCTCTTATTACCCTTTACTGAAGTATCACTTTCCACTTTTAGGCTAAGTTATTTGAGATGTGTGCATTCTCTTTCAGATGCAGAGCCCCGGCTGATAGAAGCCCTGTCTCAGATGCTGTCCATGGGGTTTCACGATGATGAAGGCTGGTTGACCCGACTCCTGCAGGCCAAGCAATGTGACATTGGAGCAGCACTGGATGCCATGCAGCCTGCCAAGGGGTCAGCTCGCCAATGAACCACTTTGAGGCAGAAAATATCCACCAGCAGCAAACATCTAATTATTCTACTGTTGCAATATTACTAGGCTGTTGCACCTTCTGTTAATGGATTGCAACCATACTCATTGTGCTTAAACCATTCTGCTTCTGAGAGGCTTGGCAGGGCTCAACAGGTTCTCAGTTGACCCATTTCAATTAGTAGCCTGGAACCTTCCCACTTCCAGGTATCTTTCTCACAACAGTCAATGTTTGATTGGATTTTTTAAAAAATTATGGCTAAAGCTTTTTGGTCACCCAAATTACTTAGTATTGTGTGAAAATAATCCTCTTGTATGGGAGAAATTCAACTTGTTGGTTTTCTAGCTTGGATAGTAATTACTTCATTTCATCACTGCTCTATTCACAATACTGTATTCCAGGCCAGTCACTTCCTTTGCTATGATTTAAGGGACACATGCAAGAGAAGTACAAACTTCACAACTATTATTGGAGCAACTGTCTACCACTCACTATGAAGTAGCCACTTTGGTTACTGGGTGAGGTGCAGACTTGATGGAAGTAGTTGGATAATAGCAGTACTGATGTACAGGAATTGTTTTTGTTTAGTTTCTTTGTTCGTTGTCAGGCACCACAATCTCTTAAAAATAAAAGAGGGACCAATCTCTGTTTGTGCAGAGGAGAGAGAGAAATAAATGTTCCAAGGAGCCTTGGAGAACACTCTCTGGGAACAATGAGTTGAGTCACTGCTTTGTAATTGCAGGCAGGGTAACTCCAGCAGTAGCTCCCTCTTCCCTGTAGTGGCTATAGAAGCCAGAGGAGGGAGATTGCATGTTAAAAGGGGCCAGGCAGGTGCATGATGCCTTCCTTTGGTGCAATAAAGGAGCAAGACTGCCTGAAGTGTTTCCCAAGTGCAAACAAATAGTTGACAGTAAGCAACATGAGATCTTAAGGAATTGACTGGAGCTCAAAGAGCTGGGCTTCAGGGAGCTGCTTGGAGGGCAAGGCAGATGTGCTAAGAGTTTTAGCAAATGAAGTCACAGCTACCATTAAAAACCAAGGGTGAGTCAGGAGCCAGAAAGGAGTGAGCTCAGCATTAAAACTGGAAGGAGCCAGAAAGGAGTGAGCTCAGCATTAAAACTGGAAGGAGCCAGAAAGGAGTGAGCTCAGCATTAAAACTGGAAGGGGCAAGACCATGAAAGTGTGTGAAATCAAAGATCAGAATTTTAAAACATTGGTGGACAACCAGTCATCTTTTTATCAACAAAGATGTACAGTCTTGATGTAAGGCAGACCCATAAAACTCAGGACAGGCTGTCTGCAAGCTACAGAGGAGGTGCAAAAGAAGGTGTGGCTGCCATTGGCTTTCTTCTCACTCAGCTGATGTAGTCTAAAACAACTTGAATGTATCTCTCTCTCTCTTTTTTTCTCCCATGCACTTCATGTAAGTTTCCCTGTGTTTCAGTTCAGCCCTGCTCAGCCCTAGTAGAATGATCTTTAAAATTAATTCAGCGTCAGAACCTCTGTATTTGTTATTTTATTCCTAGCAATAAAAAGATGCATTTTAAAAAGCAAAATGATGGTGCATTAAAGTGATTGAGAGCGTGAACACTAAAAAGTTATGGCAATTTTGCACTTGCTGCACAAGTTCACACACAAGCACCATGTGGTCAATAACCAGTCAGTGATCTGGGTTCAATTCCAGCCACTGTCTGTAAGGAGTTTGTATGTTCTCCCTGCATCTGTGTGGCAACACATGCAGGCTGTCCCCAGAACACTCTATGCAAAAGATGCATTTCACTATGTACATGTGACTAATGACAATATCTGGAGTAGCAAGGTAATTGATATGGAATCATTGTGTTAGGGGACTTGCTTCCAACACTAGGGAGAAGGTTTAACTAGGGCTAACAGGATGCTTGAGAGAGCTGAAGATGTGCGGAGTGCCCTCCTGCCTTTCTCCATTCTGTACTGCAGCTGCAATAACCCCCTCTGCATGTATTTCCACAAACAGCTTCTAAAAGAAATGAACAAAGTGGCTACAACAGGCAGATGTTAACAGCACTAGAAACATCAAGTCTTGGGTGTTGTCAAATAGAACAAAGAATACAGAATCAAGGAAAGGCACCAACTCTTTAAAAATAAATTGGCCATGTAGAAATTTTATTAAATCACATGATTGTATGAATCTCTGGTTAGGTTGCAGCAGGAGCATTTTATAGAACTCGGGGCCCCCTACCAAGAACCTGGAAGGGGGGGGGGGTGGGTGGTCAATTGTGTGGACAGGCTGAAGAATCTAGTGATTTTTCTCTTAAAGAAATTAACAAGATGCTTTAATGGAGAAACTATTTCTTCTAGCATGCACGCACACACACACACACACACACACACAAAAAAATACCAGGAGAGCTTGTGGCAGTAAGTTAATGGTTCTGGTGGTGACACCACTGTAATCAGTAATACAGGTAGGTGATTAATTTCCTCCTTTGTCAAAGGAACTGTCAGGTGATCAGAACGTGAGCAAAAATATGATGGGAGGAATATCAATATGCTGATATCTGGTGAGTTGGCATCTAAAAACAAACAAGCAGATCCCCGATACACTTTAAACAGAGTGATAGATTCATAGGGCAATACAGTACAGATACAGGCCTTTCGGCCCACCCAGCTAGACCCAATTCCCTGCGTTCAGCCCATATCCCTCCAAGCCCCGCCCCTCCAAGTACCTATCCAAGTGCTTCTTAAATGACACTGTTGTACCTGCCTCACCCACTTCCTCTGGCAGCTCATTCCATATACTCACCACCCTCTACGTGAATGTTGCCCCTCAGGTCCCTTTGAGATCTCTCCCCTCTCACCCTAAACCTATGCCCCCTAGTTTTAGACCCCCCCCTACCCTGGGGAAAAAGACTGTTATTGTCCACTTTATCTACGTCTCTCATAATTTTAAACATTTCTATACGGTTGCCCTTCATTCTCCTGCGTTCCAAGAAATAAAGACCTAGCCTGGCCAACCTCTCCCTATAACTCAGGCCCTCTAGTCCTGACAGCATCCTCATAAATTTTACGTCTTTCCTATAGCAGGGCCAAAACTATACACAGTACGCCAAATGTGGTCTCACCAATAACTTGTACAACTGCAACATAATGTCCCAACTCCTGTACGCAATGCCCTGACTGATGAAGGCCAGTGTGCTAAACGCCTTCTTCACCACCCCGTCTACCTGTGACGCCACTTTCAACGAACTAAGCACTTGTACTCCTAGGTCCCTCTATTCCACTACACTCCCTAGTGCCCTACCATTCACAGTACAAGTCCTACACTGGTTTGACTTTCCAAAATGCTTCACTTCACACTTAAAACCATTTGCCACTCCTCGGCCCACTTCCCTAACTGATCAAGATCCCCCTGTAATCTAGAATAAAATGTTACAGGAGTTGCTGTTGTTGACTGAGGAGGTCTAGTTTTGGAATGATACATGTTGGTGTTTTAGGTGAATCTACAGGTTCTCATGAAAGTTTTCTATGACAGTAAGTATAGGCAGTATTAGCCATTATATGTTTAGGTCTTCTCAATAAAGCACACATACTGAATGGGAAGGATTTTCACAGCAGATCACAATATGCTGAACTGCTGTCAAATGTCTTTAGTGTATTTGTTGGTCAAGCAGTGAATGGTGGCAGTGACAATATTTGTCAGAGACAGCAGATTTGTAGGTTCAGGGGAAAAGATATTTTCATCTCAATGCCAAGGAAAAGATTTATTAAAGTGAATAAAATGCACAATTTATTTAAGGAAAATGAAAAAGCATTAGCAAGACATTTAGCGGCTAGCCCAGGTAATGCAGCCTGCCCATTGAAGGGCAGTAGGGAAGTCCTTTAAGATGAATTTTATACAGGACCTTCCTGGGTTACAAACACCCAACTTATAGACACCCCTACATATGAACAAGCTCCCATAATACTATTAAATTCAAAAGGTCCAAAATAGAACACAGAACAGGCCCTTCAGCCCACAATGTTGTGCCGAACCAATTACATTAGTAATAAAATGTCCAACTAAACTAATCCCTTCTGCCTACACAATGTCCATATCCTACCATTTCCCTCACATTCATGTGCCTATCTAAGAGCTTCTTGAACACCCCTATTGTATTTGCCTCACCCACCACTCCAGACAGTGCATTCCACGCACCCACCACTCTCTGTGTAAAAAAAAACTTGCCCTGCAAATCTTTGAACTTCCCCCTCTCACCTTAAATGCATGCCCTCTGCTATTAGACATTTCAACCCTGGGGAAAAGATATTGGCTGTCTACTCTCTCTATGCCTCTCATAATCTTATAAACCTCTATCAGGTCTCCCCTCAGCCTCCGACGCTCCAGAGAGGACAACCCAAGTTTGCCCAACCTCTCCTTATAGCACATACCCTCTAATCCAGGCAGCATCCTGGTAAATGTCTTCTGCACCCTCTCCAAAGCCTCCACATCCTTCCTATAATGGGGCAACCAGAAATGAATGCAGTACTCCAGATGTGGAGTAAGTTTTATAAAGCTGCAGCACAACTTCCTGACTCTTGAACTAAATGCCTCAACTAATGAAGGCAAGCATGCCATATGCCTTCTTTACTGCCCTATTAACCTGTGTAGCCATACGTATGTAACAGACGTACATAAGTTCGTTCCTACGATAGCAGAACTACTTTCCTCTCTCTCTCCACTCGGTCATTTTTTCTTTCTCTTCAGTCTTATGTGCTTTTGATGCCATTCATTACAATACTCAGGAGGTATGGTTAGCATATCGACTGATTTTTGTGTATTTTCTGACAAGGACAAAAATGGAACCAGTTCGTTATCCAGGGATGACCTGTATTATTATCAGGCAGATATTGCCAAGTTTAGACCATGTCTGTCCAAAGCAAATAATGAAAATTTATTAGAGGTAATTAGTATAGCAGAGATGACAATGATGGACAAACAGTTTCCATTCCAAAAATATGACCTCTTGGTTAAATTGCAAAATATTGACAACTGGAGGCCTATAATCCACAGGTCTATTTTACTCAGGGTTCTTACCAAGATTTTAGCCTGGAGACCAACTGCGTCAATAACCCTGAATAGATGCCAAAATGGTTTTTAAGCAGTCACACCTTGATGTTACTAGAACATTATGATTTTAAATAATTTATTATCAGGGACTAAAAAGAATCGTAAGATTTGACTGCTATTTTGCTAAATCGACTAAAGTTACCCACTCTGTGGGACACAAATTAAAAAGAGAAGCTTTGGGTCACATTGGGGTCGACAAGCACTTCATTAACTGTTATGGATCTTCATTCAAACTTTACCACAACAACCAAAGGAAATAAAGCAAAAACTGAATCCATTTCTGTTAAAAAGGGAAGTTAAGGAGGACAACTCACTCTCCTCAATGTTATTTAATACTGTATATTTTGTTATGGTGTTTGGATATTGTATGTACAAGTCATACCACCTTAACTTTTGCCGATGACGTAGCCCTCGTGAATGATGCTCTGATGAGCGATTCTCACATAGGTATGATTAAGAATCTTAAATCGTCATGATAATGATAAATCTAGCATTGGTGTGCAGAGTACAGGAATTTGTGGCAAGTGGCAATCACTCATGACTTGTACTCTCGAATGAGGTATCTATACTGATTGAAAGGAATGATCCACACAGCAGCCTCACAAAGCACCAACTGCTGTTGAAAATAGAGTTTAGTTGTTGGTCAAGTTATTAAAGACGATAATTAGAGCACCTGTTTCAAGATGAGTTGTAGATTAAGAGAAAGAACATTCACAATATGGGTGTGAGGGTTCCCAAAGAATGGCAACATAGGTATCAAAAACAAGAGGGCGCAGGTTAAGGTGAGAAGGAGTTAATAAGGGGGGGGCAACTTTTTATTCACACAGAGAGTGTTGATATCTAGAATATGATGCCAGAAGAAGTGGTGGAAATCAGATACAATTAGAACATAGAACAGTACTGCACAAGAACAGGCCCTTCGGCCCACAATGTTGTGCCGAACTAAATTAAACTAGTAATTAAAAGCCTACTGAACTAGTACCTTCTGCCTACACAGTGTCCATATCTCTCCAGTCTCTGCACGTGCCTATCTAAGAGTCTCTTAAATACCTCTATCGTATCTGCCTCCAACCATCACCCCTGGCAGCACATTCCAGGCACCCACCACTCTGTGTTAAAAAAAAACTTTGCCCTGCACATCTCTTTGAACTTTCCCCCTCCCTCTAGTATTAGACATTTTGACCCTGGGAAAAAGATTTCTTTAATAGTCACATGTACATCAAAACACACAGTGAAATGCATTTTTTGTGTAGAATATTCTGGGGGTAGCCCACAAGTGTCGCTACGCCTCCGCGCCAATGTAGCCATGTCCACAACTTCCTAACCCGTACGTCTTTGGAATGTCAGAAGAAACTGGAGCACCCGGAGGAAAACCCATGCAGAGCAACACAACAGTGCTGGTCTAAAGGTAAACCACCAAATGACTTAATTCCTTAAAAATATCCTCAACAACAACAAAAAAAAATCACAGATCATCAAAGTCCTCATCCATCTGAAAGAGTGACATAAAGCAGGGTTGCTTGTGTTTAATGCTGGTGACCCTCCAGCTGATGGTTGATGGTGAGTTAGAGCCAGCAAGGACGAGGAAGTCCCTGGTTTAAGAGTGCCTGAAACTCCGGCAGCGTGGAGCATGAATTCAGGGAAAGGCTTTTGTGCTGGCCATCCTTCCCAGCCCCACATGCGTTATTGCCTCACTCTTTTAGAGTCACTGCTAAGTTCAGGTGAATCCACTGTCCCACTGGCTCCATCAACAAGTTCCGCACAGGCAGCATTAAGTGGGCTAGTCCATACCTTCTCTGTTTGCTGTTCCTGTTGTAGGTGATACACATAGCCAAGTATCACCCGTCAGCACTGAACAGTCAGAAAGAGCAGAACGACCCACATCATCATCTTGATCTTCCGGTAATGAGCATGTCAAGGGAAAGTGAGTGGAAGGAGAATCCTGTGTCCACACTTGCTGCCCAGAATTGACTGTGCTTTGATTGAAGAGTTCACTACCTGTTGCACGGCTGAGAGGTAGGACACCTATCCACCTCGAGGCCTTTGGTTGTTTGGTTAGGAAAGCTTTATCACTTCGGCTTTTGTTACCCAGCTGGACGCAGAGTTGAAATCCAATTTGGACTGGTTTAAAATATCACTCCCTTCTCCAATTTCTGGGTTCCCGTTTCTGCTTCCATTCCACCTGCTTCTGAAACACAGATTAATACCTGCATAAGCTTATTCAAAGAACCCAAGTCAATGATAGAAAATCCCAGTGAGCTGACTGTAGCCCATTCCTCTGGCGAAGACATCCACATCAAAGCCCATCCTTGTGGCATCCTAGTTGTTCTAACAAACCCAATCCCTCCGGTACATCAACACGAAATGGCTGGTACTAAGATGGCTCCCACAAACCTGAAAGGTAGCAAATGTAAGCACATGAAAGGAGGGAAAAAGAAAACAGGGAACTTGCCCTAGGAGGTTAACACAAGACTATTGCTGTATGGGCATTCACATCTCCTTCACCTCGTTATGACCTTGCAACTTATTGTCCAACCTGCACTGTACTTCTTCTGGAGCTGTTACACTTTATTCTGCATTCTGTTGTTGTTTTACCTGGTACTACCTCAATGCACTGTGTAATGAATTGATCTGTACGAACGGTATGCAAGACAAGTTCTTCACTGTACCTCAGTACATGTGACAATAATAAACCAATTCCAATCATTCAATAAGATCATGACTAACCTTGTGCATTAGCCATTTTCCTCTGATTCTCTGTTTAAACAGCTATTGACCTCATCAAATATACTCAGTGTTTGAGCATCAATTCTAGATTCTCCAGCTTGAGAGGAAACAGGGAGAGGCCATTCAGTTTCTCAAATCTTTACCACCATACAATGCTATCATGGCTTGTGACAGAGGGGGAATGCTTAAAGCAGATGGGGGGGGCAGGTTTGTTTTTAATCATTAACACAGAGAGTGGCGGGTGCCTGGAAACAGGCTGCTGGGGTAGTGGTGGAAGCAGATTCAATAGTGGCATTTAAGAGCCTTTCAGACAGGCATATGAATATGCAGGGAAGGGAGGGATATGGATCACGTGCAGAAGGGATTTAGTTTCATTTGACATCGTGTTTGGCACAGACGTTGTGGGGCCGGAGGGCCTGTTCCTGTGTTGTTCTATGTTCTTGGTCTGGATGAATTGTAATAGGATGGGAAGTGGGGAGGATGTATAACTCAGGATAATCACGCGACTTTCCACACCTTGGTTAGAAAGTTACATTCTCACCAGATAACGCACCATTTTCTTTCTGGCAGTCTCCTTTCCATTGCTATCAGTACAATGTCCAATATGGATCCAGCTTATCAGGGTCAAGATGTGATCCTCTTTTACGTTTACTATGAATGAGAATAAAAAGTATTCCAATAGAGATGCATGACCCACAGTCAGAACTACACCAGGTGAAATAATGCCCTCTGGGATAACACAACTAATTTGATGTTACATCCTGAAACTCTGACCTTCGCTCTCTGCTGGCATTCCTCATGTCTGCCTGGAACTGTTGCCTGTCGGTGTACACAACCTCGCCATCTTCTCCTCCTTCCTCGAACGGTTCTTCCTGCAGGCTTCTGGTCCAAATAAATGTTCCAGCGACTGGTGCTTGGCTCTGAACCCATCAGAAAGCAATTTGTAAGGGATCCAATTAGAAGGATGATACTAAATGAGGTTACAAATACTTTCACTTTTAAAGCACAATTTTTTTTTACAACCCCCAGCTTTAACCAAGCTCACCTTAAAAAGCCAGATCTTTCAGGTACAGGGGCTGTTGATTAAAAGTAGCAGTTGCTCTGCATTCAGCATTCCAGCAACACCAATGACAGTAACTGAGTGGCTATTGAACTGGATTTTAAGTTCAGCTTATGAAGTCAAGTTCGATACAATCTGATAGTACATGGATGTCACCATTAAAACATGACTGCTTCACTGAACCTTCAAGGAAAGAAACCCACCTTCCTTTCTTGGTCCCACATTACAAGGTTGACACTTAAACCACTCTGAATAGGAATATAGAATTAGGCCATTCATTCCCTTCTGTCATTCAACAGATTCATAGCTGACTTGTGAATCTAACTCCATGTATCTGCCATTTCCCCATGTCCCTTAATACCTGTAGTTAATAAAAATATGAAATTAACCCACACAAGCCTTTTCCACGATTAATGGACTGGTCTGATCTGCTTCCACTACCTTTTGAGGAAGAGCTTCAAAGACTCATAATCCACTGAAAAAAACTTCTGCCGTTTTTATTTTTTAAAATAGTGACCCGGAATCCTACACTTTCCCAAGAAGAAACATTCTTTGAAATACAATCCTATCAAGATACTTAAGGTTTTATACTTCAATCAAGTCCTCTAACCTCTTGTGCACACACAGCCATCTTGTTTAATCTTTCTCATAAGACACCTAGCCATTCTGGATATTAGACTAGTGAACCTCCTCTGAAACAACACATTTACATCCTTCCTTCAATAGGCAGCACAGCCACGTGTGGTGCAACAGGTAGCAACTTGATAAGGTTTATTGCAAAAAAAAGGTCATTGTGCAGGAGGTACGACCCCAGTTTGATCCTGATCTCCAGCAATGCCTGACATGGAGCTTCCATGCTCTTCCCGTTACCATGTGTGTTCCTGCTGGGTGCTCCGGTTTCCTCACACATTAGGTTAATTGGTTACTGTACAATTACCCCTTTATGGATGGTAGAAAATCTAAGGGGAATTGATGGGCATGTGAGAGGCAGGCGAAACGGGATTCCTCTGCTGGGAGCTCGCATCGATCGGACAGCCAAATGGCTCTTTCTGTGTAATAAGTAGAAACATAGAAAGAAACACAGAAAAAAACTACAGCACAATTCAGGCCCTTCAGCCCACAAAGCTGTGCCAAACATGTCCCCTACCCTAGAAATTACTAGGCTTACCCATAGCCCTCTATTTTACTCAGCTCCATGTACCTATCCAACAGTCTCTTAAAAGACCCTATCGTATCCGCCTCCACCCACCGTTGCCGGCAGCCCATTCCACGCACTCACCCACTCTCTGAGTGAAAAACTTACCCCTGACACCTCCTCTATACCTACTCCCCAGCACCTTAAACCTACGTCCTCTTGTGGCCACCCATTTCAGCCCTGGAGGAAAAGCCTCTATCTACATGATCAATACCTCTCATCATCTTATATACCTCTATCAGGTCCCCCTCATCTTCCGTCGCTCCAAAGAGAAAAGGCCGAGTTCCCTCAACCATGCTTTCATAAGGCATGCTCTGCTTTCCAGGCAGCATCCTAGTAAATCTCCTCTGCACCATTTCTATGGCTTCCACATCCTTCCTGTAAGTGAGGCGACCAGAATTGAGCACAGTACTCCAATTGGGGTCTGGACCAGGGACCTATAGAGCTGCAACAATACCTCCTCGGCTCCTAAATTCAATTCCCCGATTGATGAAGGACAATACACCATATGCCGCCTTAACACAGAGTCAACCTGCACAGTCCGCTTTGAGCGTTCCTACGGACTCGGACCCCAAGATCCCTCTGATTCCTCCACACTGCCAAGAGTCCTACCATTAAGACTATATTCTGCCATCATATTTGACCTACCAAAATAAACCACTTCACACCTTATCTGGGTTAAACTGCATCCGCCACTTCTCAGCCCCAACTTTGCATCCTATCTATGTCCCCTCTGTAACCTCTGACAGCCTTCCAAACTATCCACAATGCCCCCAACCTTTGTGTCATCTGCAAACTTACTAACCCACCCCTCCACTTCCTCATCCAGGTCGTTATAAAATCACAAAGAGCAAGGGTCCCAGTACAGATCCCTGAGGTACACCACTGGTCACCCGACCTCCATGCAGAATACAACCCTTCAACAACCACTCTTTGCCTTCTGTGGGCCAGCCAGTTCTGGATCCACACTGCAATGTCCCCTTGGATCCCATGCCTCCTTACTTTCTCAATAAGCCTTGCATGGGGTACCTTATCAAACGCCTTGCTGAAATCCATATACACGAATCTACTGCTCTCCCTTCATCGATGTGTTTGGTCACATCCTCAAAAAATTCAATCAGGCTCGTAAGTGTAAAAACTCTTACACAGATGTGGTTTCACAAATGCCCAACATAATTGAAGCATAACCTCCCTACTTTTGTATTCAATTATCCTAGCAATAATGATAACATTTTGTTAGCTTTCCAAATTTCCTTGCACCTTATTGTCTGCCTGCACTGCCTCTGTAACTTTAACACTATATTCTGCATTCTGCTATTGCTTTTCCCTTGTACTACCTTGATGTACTGATGTGATGAAACGATCTGTATGGATGGCATGCAAAACAAAGTTTCTCACTGTACCCTCGGTACATGTGACAATAGTAAACCAATTTACTAATTTAATTGCTCGCTGCACCTGCATACAAGCCTTGGTGAATCACGCACTAGGACACTAGATCCCACTGTGTCTCCGAGCTCTGTAATCTCTCACCATTTAGATAATATGCTGCTTTGTTTGTAAATTCCTCCTCGCAGATGGATAATTACCCATTTTTTTCCCCAGTCCATTTGCTACTGGCAAAACCTATTTGCAAGATCTACTGGCAAACTATTTGCCAGATCTTTGCTCACTCACTGAATCCATCTATATCCCCTTGTATGTCCTCTTCAGAACTCAACTTCCTAACCATCTATGTATCATCAGCAAATGTAGCAATCATATTTTGGTGGCTTCATTCAAGTCATTTTGCAAAAGTTTGAGCCCCCATTTGCAGTCTGTGGTACAGCACTTGCCAACCAAAAGATGACCCATTTATGCCCTCTGTTTCCTGTTAGGCAACCAATCTTCTATCTTTTATTTTCTGCAAAAAAATGTTGACCGCAGCATCTTATCAAATCCCATACAGAAATCTTAAGTATACCACACCTGCCCATTCTGCTTCATCCAGAGCACGTCATTTCTTCAAAGAATTCCAATAAATTGGTCAAACATGATTTTCTTTTCAAAAAAACCATGCTGACTATGCCTGATTTTCCTTGAATTTTTTCTAAATGCCCTGCCTTAACACCTGCATAATAGCTTTTAGCATTTTCTCTGAGACAGATATTAAGCTAACTGGCCTGTAGTTTACCACTGATCCCCTCTACAGCCATTGTCTATAGCACAGCAAACAGGACTAAGATCGCACTCATCAATTTCCCCCAGATTTTCTCATGCATACTAAGAACAACTTGCAGTGACCAATTAACTTACCAACCTAACAAATCTTTGGGATGTGGAGGAAACCAGAGTATTGGTATTGGTATTGGTTAATTATTGTCACTTGTACTGAGGTACAGTGAAAAGCTTGTCTTACAAACCGATCATACAGGTCAATTCATTACACAGTGCAGTTACATTGGGTTAGTACAGAGTGCATTGATGTAGTACAGGTAAAAACAATAACAATACAGAGTGAAGTTTCACAGCTACAGAGAAAGTGCAGTGCAATAAGGTGCAAGGTCACAACAAGTTAGATCGTGAGGTCATAGTCCATCTCATTGTATAAGGGAACCGTTCAATAGTCTATCACAGTGGGGTAGAAGCTGTCCTTAAGGTCTGGTGGTACGTGCCCTCAGGCTCCTGTATCTTCTACTCGATGGAAGAGGAGAGAAGAGAGAACGTCCCGGGTGGGTGGGGTCTTTGATTATGCTGGCTGCTACACCAAGGACAAGGGACAGGTAAAGACAGAGTCCAAAGAGGGGAGGCTGGCGTCCGTGATGCACTGGGCTGTGTCCACAACTCCCTGTAGCTTCTTGCAGTCTTGGGCAGAGCAGCTGCCGTACTAAGCCGTGATACATCCAGATAGGATGCTTTCTATGGTGCATCAGTAAAAGTTGGTGAGAGTCAAAGGGGACATACCCAGAGGAAACACACACAGTTTTGGGGAGACCATACAATCTCCACATACAGCAGCCCCAGAGGTCAGGATCAAACCCCGGTCACTGGAACTGTCAAGTGGCAGCTCTACTAGCTGTGCCATTGTGCCACCCACTGCACACGCTCTCCATTTTTGAATAATTTGTTATTTTCCAATCAAATAGAACCCTCATCAAATGTAAGGAATTTTGAAAACCAATATATCAACTGTCCCACCAGTCACTTCTATTAAGACCCTGGGATGAAGTCCATCAGGACTTGGGAACTTGTCAGCCTAAAATTCCAAACTATTTGCTTAATACCACTTCATTGGTGTTTGTAATTCACACCACCCCCACCCCCCTCCCACTCCAGGTTTTCTTCCCCACCTTCAATTCCCAGTTGACAACTATTTCTGAGGTGTTACTTATATCCTATATGGTGCAGATCAATGCAAAATCTCTTCATTTCATTGTTGTTTTCCATTATAATACCCAGAGTCATTTTCTATGAAGCCAACGTTCACCTGTTAACTCTATTCTTTTTGAATGATCTATAGAAACTCTTCCAGTGTTATTTGTGTAATTGAACAAGCTTCATCTCATATTCTAATTTTCTTTCCTTATTAATCTTTCAGTCATGTGTTGCTGTTTTTATATTCTGTCCAATTTTCTGACCTACCACCTGCCCTTGCTTTAAACTTTGATACCGTCTTTAATTTTTTTAGGTAACCACAGATGTTGGGCCTTCCCCTTAGAACTTTTCTCTCAGTGGAGTGCAATGTTCTGTGTATTCTGAAAGACTTGCCTCAAAGATCTGCCACTGCACCTCAACTAACTTATCTCTTAACCTAATTTATCAGTTCATTTTAGACTTCTACTTCATGTCCTTATATTTGCCCTTTTTCAAGCTTAAAATACAAGTCTTGGATCCGTTCTTCTCTCCCTCAAACCAAATCAGATTGCTGCTTCTTGGGGTGCCTTCAGAGAGTTATACAACATGGAAAACAGGCCCTTCGGCCCAACTCATCCATGCCAACCATGGTGCTTACCTGAGCTAGGCACATATCCCCCTAAACCTTTCCTATCCATATACCTGTCAATATGTGTTTTAATGTACCCTGCTCTACCACTTCCTCTGGCAGCTTGTTCTGTATACCCACCACCCTGTGTGGAAAACCTTGCCCCTCGGGTCCACTTTAAATCTTTCCCCTCTTACCTTAAGCCCTCTGGTTTTAGACTCCCTTACCCTGGGAAAAAGACTGTGACCATTCACCTAATCTATGCCCCACTATAAGGTCACCCCTCAGCTTCCTGCACTCCAAGGAAAACATTCCCAGTTTATCCTTATAACTCAAGCCCTCCAGTCCTGGCAACATCTTTGTGAATCTTTTCTGCACCCTTTCCAGCTTAATATCATTCCTGTAGCTGGGAGACCAGAACTGCATGCATGATGTTCATGATGAGGTTATTAGTTAATTAGGTGTTGCTTAATACCAGGTCTCTCATTGCATGCTCTCTGGTTGGCTTCAGAACATGCCACTGTAAGAAACTATCCTGAAAACCCCCTATAAAGCTCATCTGTGCTACCTGTGCCCATCTGAATTTTCCACTCCACATGTAGGTTAAAAAAGCTCTCACAATTATTCCCACACATTCTGACCAGCTCCCATTATTTCTTCCTTTATATGCTGTCCTACAGTTGGTTACTGTTAGGGGCTGGTCCACCACTCTTACAAGTGACTTCTTGTTTTATCTTCCACTTTTTCCGAGCTTTAGTCTTCCTAAATGTCAGTTACTCTTCAATATCCAGGTCCCAATTTATGTCATCCTGGACCCATACCTCAGATCAGACATTTGCTTCTACGCTGCTGGTATCGGATGCTCCAACCAGTGGAAATAATTTCTGTCCACATTATCAGTTTCCTCAACTTCTTGAAATCTTTCACCAAATCATCTTCTAAGTTCCATGAAATACCATCCAAGAGGAATCTTTTTCACATAATTTATAAAATCACATGGGGTATAGATACAGTGAATAGCCAAAGTCTCTCTTTTCCCTGGGGTAGGGGAGTCCAAAACTAGGGGCATAGGTTTAAAGTGAGAGGGGAAAGATTAAAGGGGAACTGAGGGGCAACTATTTCCACGCAGAGGGTGGTGGGTATGTGGAACAAACTGTCGGAGGAAGTGGTAGAAGTGGGTACAATTATGACCTTTAAAGGAAATCACACAGGTACATGGATAGGAAAGGTTTAGAGGGATATAGTCCAAATGCAGGCAGACGGAACTAACTCAGTTAGGCAACTTGGTCGGCTGTTTCCACGCTCTAATTCAATATTGGAGTACAGGTATCATCCTGGTAAATCTGTCTGCTCTCAGAGTTCAATTCAAGAAAAATACGTCACTCTTAAAGTGTCGCTTTTATTCAGTTGACATTAAAAGCACTGGACACTCAATATTAAGTCATGGAGATAGGCTATGGGGTTCAAGAAGCCCCAGTACTGAAATGGATGGACAGCTGATGTGGAATAAAAACAGAAGATGTTGGAGATGCTCAGCAATGGCCAGAATATCTGGCGTCTGTGGCATTTTCCTTTTGCATTATGTATGATGACAATCTACCCACCATTTTGATTCTTCTCACCTGTCCACACACCGCACTAATGTCTGGGGTTGGCAGTGATCGCTAGAATACGCTCGTTCCTCAATGGGCCTTATCAAAAAAAGAAATGACTCACATTATAATGGAAAAACACAGATGAGGTGTATGAGCACATCAAGTCTAAACCCCACCTGGGAAAGCTGCAAATGGGAATTCACTGAATCTAGTCTTGGTGAGGAGGTTCCATATGGATTCATAGAACCTGCTTTAAAGCTCAACTGATTAATACCGATCCTTCAAAGAAAGGAGTTTTTGCACTATGGCTTAATGCTGTTCCAATCCACCTCAATCAATTCCCATGTGCCATTCATTGACTTTTGCTGGAATATGAATGGATATTTGATGAGGTTAGTTGGTGGATCAGGTCTTTTCAAAATCAAACTGATATACCAGAGGAGGATGGTGGGGGAGAAGGAACAGACCAGCACATCTTGAGATCATTTGTTGTGAAAGGAATATTGGTGATTAGGCCCAAGTTGGTTTACTAGATCCCACACTCTAGAGAGTATGTCAGGTTATTTGATAAATTACAAACACTTTGGTAATCGAGGAACCAAATGGTTAAAATAATTTGTAGGATGGCACCAGCAGCTGTTTGAAGAGGTTAAGAAAACACATATGAATAAGGATTGGAATTAAGTCTGTGTAGAGGCAATAAGGAACTAAACAATGTTTGGTAGGTATGTATACACAAGTTGCCTTACGAGATGATCAGCAGCAGTGACTCCGGAGACCACCACTGAAGAAGGATATCGTGAGTCAGAGACTCAGAAAAACACAAGATCGAATCCCAGCCAGGTTCATCAAGAGTGGGTACTATCTGAATACAAGTAGTGGGTTTTGGAAGTTGTGAAAGTAAACTAAAGTGTTGTGCAAGTAACTAAAGCGTTATGGAACTAAAGAGTTAAGTGATTGAAACTATGTGGTGAATCTTTGAGTTGTGTGAATCAATCGTGATTAATAAAGAAAATTAATTTTATTGTGCATTGTATTTAATTGGTAACAAAGGAATTGGGGAAATAAAGGATGCTGGACCAAACAGTCGCCTTCTGTGCACCTTTACAAATTACATAATTATCCCAATGGAAAATAATGACAGGTTACCGAGTAGTGGCTTCCATTGCCTGCATCTTCAGCCCTCGCAGCATGTTTAGCTTCTGTACGTGTTGTCGACAGTCAGCCCCCGAACCCTGGCCATATACCTGGCAAGATTGTTACATCAGATTATTAAACACAGGGAAAAGGATCAGAGGAAGAAAACCTGCATTTATAGGGCAAGCTTCATGACCTCAGGACATCTCTGTGCACTTTATGAATCAATGAAGCACTTTCAAAGTGTAATGTGGAAAATGCAGCAACCAATTGCACAACAACCTCGTTATGACCTTGCACCTTATTGTCTGCCTGCACTGTACTTTCTCTGTAGCTGTGACACTTTATTCTGCACTCTGTTATTTTGTTTTTTACCTTGTATTACCTCAATGTACTGTGTAATGAATTGATCTGTATGAACGGTATGCAAGACAAGTTTTTCACTGTGTCTTGGTACAAGTGACAATAGTAAACCAATTCCAAATTCTAATTCCAATTTGCACACAGCTAGCTCAAAAAAATATATAATTAGTTTTGTATTTGAGGGATATATAATATCCCACGACACCAGGAACCCTTCTCTTCTAAGTTTGTGCCAAAGGATCTTTTACATCCAACTGAGGGGCTAGGTGAGGGTTTGTTTATATTCCTCCTGAAAAGTGGTAATACCAATACCTCAGATTATGTGTTCACATCTCTGAAGTGGGGCCTTAACCCCTTCTGACTCAGGGATGAGAGCGTCACCTAAGAATTTATGGTTGGTACATCTGTCAAGCATTGTCCATGTTTCAGCCCACTTCCAGCTTGTGGACCCCAGGATAAAAGGCTCTGGGATTGTAATTATACACTCATTAATTTTGTGCATGATGAGAAATTTGCCTTTTTTTTTGTACTAGTTAACAGACACATTGGAGAAATGTGAAAGGATCATCATTCTCAGAGTGAATTGTGCATTCGTCTCACTTTCTAAGAGGCAGAATGTTCTCATTTCAGGCTGTGACTCAATACCACAAAGTCAGCAACCTCACCTTCAGCACTGACTGTTTCTCTCCACATAATTTGCAGTTCCACTTCTTGCTCTTTTTAACCTGAAATGAACAAAACTAATTAAGTTTCATTAAAATTGCACATTAAATGAAAATTTGAAAATGCAGTGGAAACAGATACAATAGGAATTTTCAAAAGGAAACTAGATAATGACTTGAAAAGAAAAATTTTGCAGAGCAAGGAGTGTCCAATAACTAGAGAGCTCTTTCAGGATAGCCCGCTGTGCTGTGTGACTCCCATAAATCGCACAGGGAAACAAGGGATATGGGGTTAGTGCAGCACTAAAGTAAAAGGCCAGACTTGATCTACTGAATAGCAGAGCAGGCCCAAAGTGTTGAATATCCTATCTGAATGGAATGGAGTCCTTACAATAAATAGGGTGGGAAAGAAGTGTGGTCAAGCTTCCTGCTGGAGTGTAGAAGATCGTAAGTTGAGTCAAGTGAAAGATAAAAGATCCTAAAGGGCCTTGACTGTATCTACACTTTTGGCCTTGTTCTCAACCACATTCTAGTCACCACCACCAACGCCCGCTCACAGCCATCCCCCCTGCCGCCCCTGTTCACATGGGAGCTCTAAAGGTTGATGATTCACAGGCCTCACAAAGAAGACACTATATTAAGGGAATCAAGGGATATGGAGTTATCGCAATAGATGCTGCAAAGGTACAAGATCAGTCATGATACTACGTGTGGTGCAGCAGGCATGACAGGCTGAATGGCGTACTTCTGCTTCCTTTGTTTAGGTTCTCTGTATCACTTTCTCTGCATTGCACTCCAACCTCTTGAGATAAAGTTAACGCTTTATTAAACTCTCTCTGTAACTTTTTGCACCTCTGCACTAAATCATCATGACTGATGTACATAGAGTCATACAATACAGAAACAGACCCTTCGGCCCAACTCATCCATGGCAACTGTTGCCCAGCAAGCTGGTCCTGATCTACCTGACCCCTTCCCTCCACCTTTTTTATGCTGGCTATCTTCCCTCTTCCTTTCCAGTCCAGATGAAGGGTCCTGGCCCGAAATGTTGACTGTTCATTTCCCTCCATAGATGCTGCCCTGACCGGCTGAGTTCCTCCAGTGCTTTGTGTGTTGCAGCAAGTTTGGATATACACCTATCATTAGCCTGCATTGGTGCCTGAAATAGATGCTCTTTTTGAAGTTCTGACATGAAAGAAATTACCAGCCAGAGAAAGGAACAGACTCAAAGATGCTCTCAAAACCATCTTAAAAAAGGTTGGAACATTCCCACTGACTTCTTGGAATTCCAGGCCCATGCTAGTGGAAGCAGAGGAGCATTCTGCATGGCACCGTGAACCTCTAGACCAGGTGTCGGAAGCACAAATGTTAAAAAGGCAAAATTAAAAGCATTAGATCTAAACGAACCCCAGCATTCACAGAAAGGTAGGTGAGACAAAGGCAAAAGTGATCTAATTGCCATCACAGAAATGTGGCTGCAGGATGACCAGAGCTGAGAGCTGAACGTTCAGAGTCAGGTATTTAGCAATGAAGGCAATAAGAAAAAGGAGCCATCATCCAACCTGTCAATCTCCAACAGATCTTATGTTTTAACAATATCACCTCTCATTCTTCTAATTCAGAATTCAGTGTTCAGAGAAGATTCACTAGAGTGATTCCAGGAATGAGAGGGCTAATATATGAGGAACGTTTGACAGTTCTTGGGCTGTACTCCTCGGAGTTCAGAAGAATGAGGGGGGGACCTCATAGAAACATTTTGAATGTTAAAAGGCCTGGACAGAGCAGATGTGGCAAAGTTGTTTCCCATGGTAGGGGAGTCTAGTACAAGAGGGCACGACTTCAGGATTGAAGATGAACAGAGATGCAGAGAAATTTCTTTAGCCAGAGAGTGGTGAATCTGTGGAATTTGTTGCCACAGGTGGCTGTGGAGGTAAAGTCATTGGGTTGTATTTGAGGCAGAGATTGATAGGTATCTGAGTAGCCAGGGCATCAAAGGTTATGATGAGAAGGCGGGGGAGTGGGGCTAAATGGGAGAATAGATCAGCTCATGATAGAATGGTGGAGCAGACTCGATGGGCTGAATGGCTGGCTTCTGCTCCTTGGTCTATGGTCTAATCACCAATGAGTGTAGACCCAATCTGCTCAACCATACGTGAACACCTTCATCCCAGGAGACAACCTAGAGAAATTTCTCTGCACTGCCTCCAATGCAAGTATACAGTGCTAACATACGGAAACCAAAACACCAGCAATTTTCCAGATGTGGTCTTACAGCACGAAAGCTTCCCAAATTTTATACTCCATATGTGGTTGCCGACTGACTGGACTCTGACAACTTGCACTCGTTTCTCAATCACACTTTATTTACTTGTGCACAAGGAGAATAGTTGGCCCCCGTCACCAAACTATTCTAAAGTTTCAACAAAGAGTTGTCCTTTTAAACAGATATTGACTAATTAAAATCTTGTGCACCTTAGAATCCTTCATTTGCATACATAAAATACCAATCACATTCCATTAATATAGGTGTTAATGACCAATAGAAAGTACATGTTAATAGCCAATAATACCTTAGAGTCTTGGTGTGCCTGGTGACCTCGGGCCCCATGCTGTATAAAGAGAAGCTCTATTCTCCTTGCTTAACACTGGTGACTGCACATTGTCTGCAAACCATCTCTGCCTGCACACTATCTTAACCCTCGCCTTGCTGCAGCTTCCTCACATACTCTTTGCAACAAAGACCAATATTCCATTAACCTTCCCAATAACTTGCTGTACCTGACGGCCAACCTTTTGTGTTTCATGCAATAGTTCTCCCAGACCCCTTTATACCATGTTGGAGGAATCTGCTGTTTAACCAGCACCGTGAATCTGGCTTTCACGGGGGGGTTGCGGCCCAGCCACCTTCTTCATTACAGCTCAGATCACGACAGCACACAAAGAAAATCTCTTGTACAGCAGTGGTGAGTTTCTCAAACAAGTCTGTTTATTCAGGCCTGTTACAGTGTACACTGGGGAGCACTTTGAGTGAGGGCTCAAAGATACTCCACTGATCCAAAAGACTTCCAGCAATTCACAGTATTCACGTTACAATAGTTACATGCAGATTTTACAATTTCATCAATGACCCACCTCTTCTCCCCACAGCATTTTGTACTCTCATTTACTTTTTCATTTTTCCTTCCCATAACCTGACATTATACATTCCAGCTGCCAACTTCTCGCCCACTCACCTAACCTCTCCATACTACTTTGCCGACTCTTTGTGCCCTTCTCACAACCTGCTAACCTACTTATCTTTGGTTAAAGTACACACTGAGTCTTGTCATTCAAGTCATTAATGCAGATTATACATGGATGAGGCCCAACATTGATCCTTGTGGAACCCGACTAGTTACTGACTGCCAATCCGAAAATGACCCATTTATAGAGTTATACAGCAAGCAAATGGGACCTTTGTCCCAACTGTCCCATGCCGACCAGTGTCTTCCTAAGCCAGTCCCATTTACATGCATTTTTGCCCATATCCCTCTAAACCTTTCCTATACATGTACCTATCTACAATGTCTTTTAAAGGCTGTAATTGTACCTGCCTCTACCACTTCCTCTAGCAGCTCCTTCAACATACCTATGACCCTCTGAGTGAAAATGTGGCTCCTCAGGTCCCCTTTAAATCTTTCCCCTCTCACCTTAAACCTATGCCCTCTAGTTTTAGACTCCCCTACCCTGTGACCATCCACCTAATCTATGCCCTTCATGATTTCTACATCAATCCTCATTTGAGGGGTCAGCAGTGGAAAGGTTGACCAGCTTCAAGGTCCTGAGTGTCAACATCTCAGAGGATCTATTCTGGGCCCAACGCAATGATGCAATCACAAAGAAGGCACGCCAACAACTCTACTTTGTCAGGAGTTTGAAGAGATTTGGTATGTCATCAAATACTTTTACAAATTTCTATAGAAGTGTGGAGGAGAGCATTCTGACTGGTTACATCACAGCCTGGTATGGAGGCCCCAGTGCGCAGAATCACAAGTGGCTGCAGAGGGTTGTACACTCAGCCAGCTCCATCATGGGCACATCCCTTCCCACCATCAAGGACATCTTCAAGAGGCAGCGGCTCAAGAAGGTGACGTACATCACGAAGGACCCTCACCATCCAGGACGTGCCCTCTTCTTGTTACTACCACCAGGGAGGAGGTACAAGAGCCTGAAGACCCACACTCAATGTTTTAGGAACAGCTTCTTTCCCTCCACCATCAGATTTCTGAACGATCCATGAACCCATGAACACTACCTCATTCCTTTTGTTTTTCACTATTTACTTATCTTTTTAATTTATGGTAATTTTATGTCTTGTGTTATGGACTCAGTGAAAGTCCCCTTAAGATAGAGAGTGTGTGTGTATGTGTGTGTGGGGCGTGCTTACGTCAATAGAAGATAAAGGACGTAATGACGTTGTTGAAGAAGTCAGAAGAAGAAGAAGAGAGAGAGAGAAGGGAGAGAGACACCAGCCTGCTTGTTTTCTCTATCGATGGATGAGAAACAATAACTGTGTTTGCCACTGAAATCCATGTATGGAAGTTGGAAGTAATCCGGTGGAGTTCACTTTGTTGCTGACCTGTAGAAGGAAACAGGTATTTGTGTGTGGACGACCACGGTTCGGATGCTTTTCGGGGTGAGGAAGTCACTACCGAGTAAACACTGAAGTGTCGTTTGGGTTCCATCGTGGAACATTTGGATTTCGTATGTACTCTCTCTATGTTTTTCTACATCTACATCTTATCTTCAGACAACGGTGGTTGTTGAAGAAGCCCTTGCTCATGTTTCACCTTATGGCTTGCGGAACTGAACTTTAAGAACCATTCAGGAACTGGGAGTTTTGGACTTTGTCACACACACACACACGAAGAGTTTAGTTTTGGGGTTAACGTTCGAGGTTTAACATTCTTGAATTCTAACATACTAACATTTTTACTTTTATTTTACGTATTATCATAAGTAGTGATTAATAAAATAGTTTTAAACACTGAATCATGCTCAGTGTGTTTCTTTTGTTGCTGGTTTGTGACAAAATTGGGGGCTCGTCCGGGATAGTTCCCAAGGTTAACGAGTGTCGTCTGGGATTGTACCCCAGATTGACGAGATTTGTTCGAGATTCAATCCAAAGATTTTTGAGGGAGGTCTGATAAATTCTTTTTAATTGGCTTGTGTGTGTGGAAACCAGCAGCAATGGATATTAAGGCATTTTTGGAGTCACCAACCCAAAAGGGATTGGAGGTGGCGAAAAAGGATGATTTGATAAAGATTGCTACAAGGCTAAACCTTACAGAAGTAAAGCAGTCTATGAGAAAGGCAGATATTCAGAGACTGATAGCTGGCCATTATGTGGAAAAGAAGGTGTTTGAGAAGGAAGTGTTAAAACAGTTTCCTGGCAGTGAAATAGCAATTTCTGAGGCACAGGTGCAGCTGGCAAAGATAGAGGCTGAACGAGAGCAAACCCAGTTAAAGATAGAGGCTGAACGAGAGCAAACCAGTAAGATAGAGGCTGAACGAGAGCAAACCCAGTTAAAGATAGAGGCTGAACGAGAGGAAAAGAGAATTAGAGGCCGAACAAAAGAAATTAGAGGCCTGAACAAAAGCTAACTCAGATGAAGATAGAGGCTGATCTAGCAATGAAGCAGATGGAGCTGGATAACGAGGAGAAAAAGAGGCAGCATGAGTTACAAATGAAGCGTAGGAGTTCGGAATCTGATTCTGATGATGGTTTTTCAGCCAGCAGGGAGGTTCGATTAGTCCCTCCGTTTGAAGAAGATCAGGTTGATCAGTATTTCCAACATTTTGAAAAGGTTGCTGTGAGTTCAAACTGGCCAAGGAAAGGATGGGCTCTTATGGTACAGAGTGTGATTAAAGGTAAAGCTCAAAAAGCTTATTCTGCTTTGTCTGTTGAGGATGCAGCTGATTATACCAAGGTAAAACAAGCTATATTGAAGGCCTATGAATTGGTCCCTGAGGCTTATAGACAAAATTCAGAGACTTGAGGAAATCTGCAGATCAGACTTATATGGAATTTGCCAATGGAAAGAGAATATGTTTTGAACGATGGTGCCTGGCTAAAAATGTAGATGGGGATTATGATAAATTGACAGAATTGATACTGGTGGAAGACTTTAAAAGATGTGTTCCAGCTGAATTAACAACATATTTAAATGAAAAGGCAGTGGAAACTTTACAAGAAACTGCTAGGTTGGCAGATGATTATGCTTTAACCCATAAATCCAAATGGGGACAACCTAAAACCTTTCAAAAGAGTTACAAAGACAATCCAGGTAAACCAGAGATTAAATTGGGAGGTAATCAAAAAGGAAAAGATGAAAAGAAGCCAGGGCTGGAGAAACCTGTTGAGCGTACTTGTTATTACTGTAGGAAACCTGGCCACGTGATATCTAATTGTGCCCTTTTGAAGAAAAAGAAGGAAGCTGGGCCCAATGCTTGCTTTCAGGCAATTAAAAATCAAAAAGGTTTAGGAGATGCTGTTAAAGATCAGTCCTTGCAAGAGGGAAAAGCGGAAAAGTTGGAGGAGGTGAGAAAAGAATTCCGTTCGTATGTATCAGAGGGTTTTGTTTCACTGAATGATGAGTCACCCCAGGTGCCAGTGAAAATTCTTAGAGATACTGGGGCTAGTCAATCTCTCTTGCTGGACAGTGTTTTAAATTTTGGTGAAGAAAGTGACACTGGTGAAGTAAATCTAGTACGAGGCGTTACAGGTGAGACCATGTCTGTCCCTTTTCACAGGGTGATTTTAAAGTCAAAGTTCGTAGAAGGACCAGTCGAGATAGGGATAAGACCTAGTTTGCCAGTGGAAGGAGTTTCTTTGTTATTGGGAAATGACCTTGCAAATGGAGAAAGTGATCCTGTGGTACGGTTAACAACCAAACCAAGGATTGATGAGTCTGAGAATGATCAGATGTTTACCCATCATGTGCGGTGACTCGAGCTAGAGCTAGAGAATTAGCCAAGACAGACAGTCCGATGCAGTCTGATGTGGTTCCTTGTGACAGTCCTAAACAGGAAGAAAATTTTGATGCCTTATCTGAGACTTTTCTGTCTTCACTGGAGGATCAACATCCTTATAGTGAGCCTGAATTTAAAGATTTGTCTTTGTCGAGGAAGGATTTTATGGTGGAACAGACAAAGGACCCTGAGTTGACAGAATTGAAAGAAAAAGCTCTCTCATGTGAGGAGATTGAAAAGGTGCCAACTGGATACTATGTCAAAAATGGAGTGTTAATGAGGAAATGGAGACCTCCTCATGTTCCTGTTACTGAGGACTGGGAAGTTATTCATCAGGTTGTTGTTCCAAAAGTTTATAGGGATGAGATTTTAAACCTGGCCCATAGTATGCCTTTGGGTGGTCATTTTGGTGTGAATAAAACTGTAGGGAAGATCTTGAAACAATTCTATTGGCCTGGTTTGAGAAAAGATGTGGTGATGTTTTGTCGAACCTGCCACACATGTCAGATGGTAGGTAAACCAAATCAAAAACCCCCTGTGGCTCCTTTGAAACCAATTCCTGCTTTTGGTGAACCCTTTTCGAAGGTGATTGTGGACTGTGTTGGCCCCTTACCAAAGTCTAAGACTGGAAATCAGTATTTGTTAACCATCATGTGTGCCACTTCTAGATTTCCAGAGGCAATACCCCTTAGAAATATTAAGGCCAAGACGGTGTCAAAGGCTCTTGTAAATTTTTTACCTTGTTTGGTTTGCCAAAAGAAATCCAATCTGATCAAGGTAGTAATTTTATGTCAAAAATTTTTCAACAAATAGTCTATGAGCTGGGAGCAAAGCAGATTGTATCATCTGCATATCACCCAGAATCTCAAGGAGCTCTGGAGAGATTTCATTCTACTCTCAAAAATATGCTGAAGACTTATTGCTTTGAAAACACCAAGGATTGGGACGAAGGTATCCATTTACTTTTGTTTGCCGTTAGAGAATCGATCCAGGAGTCAATCGGATTTAGTCCGTTTGAGCTTGTGTTTGGACATAGGGTGAGAGGACCTTTGGAGTTGTTAAGAGAGCAATGGGTTAATGAGGAAGTTCACTTGAGTCTGTTGGACTATGTCCAAAAATTTAAAACTCGGTTGGAGAGAGTCTGCCAGCTAGCGAGAGAGAATCTGAAAACAAGCCAGATAAGAATGAAGACATATTTTGATAGACGTGCTCGGCCTAGGACATTCGCAGTGGGGCAAAAGGTGTTGGTATTTTTCCCTAGCCAAAATAATCCCTTGCAAGCTCGTTTTTCTGGACCCTATGTTATTGAATCTCGAGTGACTGATCTAACATATATAATCAAAACACCAGATAGACGCAAGAAAACACAACTCTGTCATGTAAACATGCTAAAACCTTATTATGAGAGGGATTCAGTTGTGGCCTTGGTGGATGGTGTAAAGGTTGTTTCTAGAATGCCTGATGTTGATGTTGAGGAAGGCCAATTTAGACCAAATATTGTTCCATCGAAACTAAAAAACCAAAATATCATGGAGAACCTTGAAACGAAGTTGGACCATTTACAAGTTTCACAAAAACAACAGATGAGAGAATTAATTTTAAAATTTAAAAATCTGTTCCCAGATGTTCCAAACAGAACATCGATAATTACCCATGATGTTGATGTTGGGGATGCAAAACCAATCAAACAACACCCATATCGAATGAATGTGGAAAAAAGTAAACTTGTTGATCAGGAAATAAAATACATGTTGGAAAATGATATTATTAGACATTCTACTTCAAATTGGAGTTCGCCCTGTGTTATTGTACCTAAACCTGATGGAACTGTTAGATTTTGCACAGATTACAGGAAAGTGAATGCTGTAACAAAGTCAGATGCTTACCCTATTCCTAGAGTGGATGATTGCATAGACAGAGTGGGAAAGGCAAAATTTCTTACAAAGATTGACCTATTAAAAGGGTACTGGTGTGTTCCATTAACAGATAGAGGAAGGGAGAATTTCAGCCTTTGTAACCCCTTCTGGATTGTATGAATACAATGTTTTGCCATTTGGAATGAAAAATGCTCCGGCAACATTTCAAAGAATGATTAATTCAGTGATTCATGGGTTAAAACATACAGATGCCTACATTGACGACTTAGTGACTGGGAATGATACTTGGGAAGATCACATCTCTGCGTTAGAAAGGTTGTTTGAAAGACTTTCCAAGGCTAACCTTACAGTTAACTTGGCTAAAAGTGAATTTGGCCATGCCACTGTGACGTATCTTGGTTATGTTGTAGGTCAAGGCAAGCAAGCTCCTGTTCAGGCAAAAGTTCAAGCAATATCTGAGTTCCTTATTCCCACAGGTACGAGGACTGTTAGAAGATTTTTGGGAATGGTTGGATATTATCGAAAATTTTGTAAAAATTTTGCTGATATTGCTCTTCCCCTAACTAATCTTCAGAAGAAGGGAGTAAAGTTTGTTTGGACAGATTCTTGTCAAGAAGCATTTGAGAAGCTGAAAGCCATTTTATGCTACCATCCTGTGCTCAGAACACCTGACTTTGAAAAGCCATTTTCATTAGCAGTAGATGCCAGTGATGAAGCTGCAGGAGCTGTGTTGTTGCAGAAGGGTGACCTTGATGATATTGACCATCCTGTAGCTTACTTTTCAAAGAAATTTAATGAGCATCAAAAGAATTATTCCACCATAGAGAAAGAATTACTGTCGCTTGTTTTAGCCTTGCAACATTTCAGTGTATATGTTTGCACCGCTCAGAAACCATTGACTGTGTATACAGATCATAACCCATTGGTGTTTCTGAGCCGAGTCAAAAACAAGAACAGAAGGCTGTTAAACTGGAGTTTAATTTTGCAAGAGTTTGATCTCATGATAACTCACATTAAAGGCAAAGATAATGTGATTGCTGATTGTCTTTCCCGATGTTAAATGGGAAACATGTATCTGTACTAATCTGATAGTCTGTAGTTGTGTAGCATGATAATTATTAACATTACTAACTGTATGCGCGGTTAAAATTTTCTTGGGAAAATTTTTTTTTAGGTGGGAGGTGTTACGGACTCAGTGAAAGTCCCTTTAAGATAGAGAGTGTGTGTGTATGTGTGTGTGGGGCGTGCTTACGTCAATAGAAGATAAAGGACGTAATGACGTTGTTGAAGAAGTCAGAAGAAGAAGAAGAGAGAGAGAGAAGGGAGAGAGACACCAGCCTGCTTGTTTTCTCTATCGATGGATGAGAAACAATAACTGTGTTTGCCACTGAAATCCATGTATGGAAGTTGGAAGTAATCCGGTGGAGTTCACTTTGTTGCTGACCTGTAGAAGGAAACAGGTATTTGTGTGTGGACGACCACGGTTCGGATGCTTTTCGGGGTGAGGAAGTCACTACCGAGTAAACACTGAAGTGTCGTTTGGGTTCCATCGTGGAACATTTGGATTTCGTATGTACTCTCTCTATGTTTTTCTACATCTACATCTTATCTTCAGACAACGGTGGTTGTTGAAGAAGCCCTTGCTCATATTTCACCTTATGGCTTGCGGAACTGAACTTTAAGAACCATTCAGGAACTGGGAGTTTGGACTTTGTCACACACACACACGAAGAGTTTAGTTTTGGGGTTAACGTTCGAGGTTTAACATTCTTGAATTCTAACATACTAACATTTTTACTTTTATTTTACGTATTATCATAAGTAGTGATTAATAAAATAGTTTTTAACACTGAATCATGCACAGTGTGTTTCTTTTGTTGCTGGTTTGTGACACTTGCACTGTACTGCTGCTGCAAAACAACAAATTTCACATCATATGTCAGTGATAATAAATCTGATTCTGATTTCATAAACTTTTGTAAGGTCACCCTCATCTTCCTACACTCCATGGAAACCAGTTCCAGTCGATCCATTCTCTCCTTGTAACTCAAGCTGTCCAGTCCAGGTAACATCCTTGTGAATCTTTTTGCACATTTTCCAGCTTAATGACATCCTTTCTGTAGCCTGGCGACCAGAACTGCACACAGCACTCCAAGTGTGGTCTCACCAATGTCTTGACTCTATGACATCCCAACTCTAGTGCTCAATACCCTGACCAACGTCCTCCAGTCCTGAGGACCACCAGTCCTCATTGTGGAGTCAGTGGTGGAAAGGGTGAGCAGCTACAATTTCCTGGGCATCACCTTGGAGGATCTATCCTGGTCCGAACACATTGATGGAATCGCGAAGAAGGCATGCTAACAGCTCTACTTCATTAGGAATTTGAGGAGATTTGGTATGTCACCAAAGACTCTTACAAATCTCTATAGATGTACGGTGGAGAGCATTCTGACTGTTGCATCACAGCCTGGTATGAAAGCTCCAATGCACAGCATCACAAGAGGCTGTAGACTCAGCCAACTCCATCACAGGCAAAACCATCCTCACTAACAAGGACATCTTCAAGAGGCGGTGCTTCAAGAAGATGGCATCCATCACTAAGGACCCTCACCATCCGGGACACACCCTCTCTCATTACTACCATCAGGGAGGAGGGTAAAGGAGCCTAAGACCCACACTCAATGATTTGGGAACAAGCTTCTTCCCCTCTGCCATCAGATTTCCGAACAGTCCACGAACCCAAGAACACTACCTTGTTATTCCATCTTTTGCATTATTTATTTATTTTTGTAATTTATTGTAATTTTTGTGTCTTTGCATTATACTGCTGCCGCAAAACAATAAATTTTACGTTGTATGTCAGTGATAATAAACCTGATTCTGACTCAATGAAGGCAAGTGTGTCTAATATCTTCTTCACAACCTCGTCTACCCATTTCCCTTGACCCTCCATTTTCTCTGAGTTAACCACTACCCCATCCATGCCAATATATTACCCTCAACCCCCACACACTCTTAGCTTTATGTGGCAAACTTATGAAAAGGCTTCCGGAAATCCCAATGCACCACATCTACTAGTTCCCTCTTATCCACCCTGCTTGTAACATCCTCAAAAATCCCGAGTAAACCTGCGTCGTCAGAACGAGGAGAGCTGCAGTGGAGGCAGGCCATCCTAGGAGCAAACATCACCAATGGCCTGTCCAACCACGTAGACGCCATAGACAAGAAAGCGCACCAGCGTGTCTACTTCCTTAGGAGGCTAAGAAATCTGGCATGTTCCCTTTGACCCTCACCAATTATTAATCGATGCACCACAGAAAGCATCTATCTGGATGCCCCACCCGCTTGGTACGGCAACTGTTCTGCCCAGGACCGCAAGAAACTGCAGAGAGGTTGTGGACACAGCCCAGCACATCATGGGAAAACCAGCCTCCCCTCCATGGATTCTGTCTACACTTCTTGCTGCCTCGGTAAAGCAGCCAACATAATCAAAGACCCCAACCACCCCAGACATTCTCTCTTCTCCCCCCTTCCCATCAGGCACAAGATACAAAAGCCTGAAAGCACGTCCCACCAGACTCAAGGACAGCTTCTATCCCGCTGTTATAAGACTATTGAACGGTTCCCTAGTGCGATAAGATGGATCTTGACCTCACAATCTACCCAGTTATGACCTTGCACCTTATCGTCTGCCTGCACTACACTTTCTCTGTAACTGTAACACTTTATTCTGTAATTGTTTTCCCTTGTACTACCTCAATGCACTGATGTGATGAAATGATCTGTATGGATGGTATGCAAAACAAAGTTTTTCACTGGACCTCAGTACGCGTGACAATAATTTACCTTCCTTGACCCTGCCTGAGGTGAACGGTGAAAGGCTGAGGTACAGGTCCCTGGTATCCCCCCACCCCCACCACCCCCCTGGTCCTCGTCCCCTTTCCCCCACATCCCCGCCACCCAATCCCCCTTCCCCCCATCCACCCCTTTCCCCATCCTTCCTCCCATCGTCCCCCTCCCCTTCCCCCTCTTCCCCCCCCCCACCTCTTCCCCCGCCCTCTCTTCCCCCCTCCCCTTCCCTCCCCCTCTTCCCCCCTTCCCCCTCCCTCTTCCCCCTCCCTCCCTCCCCTTCCCCCTCCTCCCCCTCCCTCTTCCCCCCCCCCCCTCCCTCTTCCCCCTCCCCCTTCCCCCTCCCCTCCCCCCTCCTCCCCCTTCCCCCCTCCCCCTCCCCTCCCCCTCCTCCCCCTTCCCCCTCCCCCCTCCCTTCCCCTCTTCCCCCTCCCCCCTCTTTCCCCTCCCCTCCCCCCTCCCTCCCCTTCCTCCCCTCCCCTCCCCCCTCCCCCCCTTCCCTTCTTCCCCTCCTCCCCTTCCCTTCTTCCCCCTCCCCCCTTCCCTTCTTCCCCCTCCCCTCCCCTTCCCCCTCCCTTCTTCCCCCTCCCCCTCCCCCTCTTCCCCCTCCCCTCCCCCTCTTCCCCTCCCCTCCCCCCTCCTCTTCCCCCCCCCTCCCCCTTCCCCCTCCCCTCCCCTCCCCCCTCCCTCTTCCCCCTCCCCTCCCCCTCCCTCTTCCCCCTCCCCCCTTCTCCCCTCCCCCCCTCTCCCCTCCCCCCTCCCTCTTCCCCCTCCCCTCCCTCTCCCCTTCCCCTCCCCTCCCTCTCCCCTCCCTCTTCCCCTCCCCTCCCTCTTCCCCCTCCCCTCCCTCTCCCCTCCCTCTTCCCCTCCCCCCTCCCTCTTCCCCTCCCCTCCCTCTCACCTCCCTCTTCCCCCTCCCCTCCCTCTCCCCTCCCTCTTCCCCTCCCTCCCTCTCCCCTCCCTATTCCCCCTCCCCCTCTTCCCCCTCTTCGCCCCTCCCCTCCCTCTTCCCCCTCCCCCCTCTCCTTCCCCCTCCCCTCTCCCCTCCCACCCCCTTCCCTTCTTCCCCCACCCCCCCCCCCTCCCTTCCCCTTCCCTTCCCCTCTTCCCCTTCCCCCCCTCCCCCCCTCTTCCCCTTCCCCCCTCCCCCCCTCTCCCCCTCCCCTCCCCTCTTCCCCCCTCCCTCCCCTCCCCCCCTCCCCTCCCCCCCCCTCCCCCCTCCCCTCCACTCCCCCCCCTCCCCTCCTCCCCCCTCCCCTCCACTCCCCCCCCTCCCCTCCACTCCCCCCTCCCTCCCCTCCCACTCCCCCCCCTCCACTCCCCCTCCCCCCCTCCCTCCCCCCTCCCTCCCCTCCACTCCCCCTCCCCCCCTCCACTCCCCCCTCCCTCCCCTCCCCCTCCCCCCCCTCCCCCTCCCTCCCCTCCCCTTCCCTCCCCTCCACTCCCCTCCCCCCCCCTCCCCCTTCCCTCCCCTCCCCCCCTCCCCCTTCCCTCCCCTCCACTCCCCTCCCCCCCCTCCCCTCCCCCCTCCACTCCCTCCCCCCCTCCCCTCCACCCTCCCCCTCCCCCCCCTCCCCTCCCCCTCCCCCCTCCCCCCCCTCTCCCCTCCACTCCCCTCCCCCCCCTCCCCTCCACTCCCCTCCCCCCCCTCCCCTCCACTCCCCCCTCCCCCCCTCCCTCCCTCCCCCTCCCCCCCCTCCCCTCCACTCCCCCTCCCCCCCCCTCCCCTCCACTCCCCCCTCCCCCCCCTCCCCTCCACTCCCCCCTCCCCCCTCCCCCCCCCTCCCCTCCACTCCCCCCTCCCCCCCCTCCCCCTCCCCCCTCCCCTCCACTCCCCTCCCCTCCCCCCCTCCCCTCCACTCCCCTCCCCTCCCCCCCTCCCCTCCCACTCCCCTCCCCTCCACTGAAGCCGGGACCCCGGCGCCTCCTCAACCTGCTGCACCTGGTAGGTGAGGCAGGAACAACACCTCAGCGCCTGGAACTGCGGAAGCCATGGCCGGCACCGCGGAACTCCGCCCGGGGCCGTCTCCATGGAAACCACGTCCGCCCGCCAACCGGCAGCAGCTGCGCGCGCAGCACCTCCCCGGTTTCCCCGCCGGCAGCGACCACAATGCGCACGCGCAAAGCCGGGCCCGTTCGTCAGCCGGCTGCGCATGCGCAGATGCACGGCGATGCCGGCATAACAACGCCACCTGTCGCAGGGAGGTTCACCACAGCAGCGGCCGCCGTGAAGGCATCAAAGCAGCTGAAGTGGTTCACAGGCGACCCCGTGTTACGACCGTTCGGGTTACGGAAATTCGGTTACGGAAATTCGGGTTACGGGTTCTGATGTGGCTGAGCTTTACTGTTTATTTATTCATCTTTTTCAGGGATCTGGGTGACAAGGCCAGTATTTATTGCTCATTCTTAATTATCCTTGAGAAGCTGGTGGTGAGTCAACTTCTTAAGACTATTGTTTATTGACTACAGCTCTGCCCTCAATACAATAACCCAAGCAGGCTTGTCACCAAACTCCGAGACCTAGGACTCAACACCTCCCTCTGTAACTGGATCCTTGACTTTCTGACCAACAGACCACAGTCAGTGAGGATAGGCAGCAATACCTCCGGCATGATTATTCTCAACACTGGTGCCCCACAAGGCTGCGTCCTCAGCCCCCTACACTACTCCCTATACACTCATGACTGTGTGGCCAGATTCTGCTCTAACTCCATCTACAAGTTTGCAGGTGATACCACCGTTGTAGGTCATATCTCAAACAGCGATGAGTCGGAGTACAGGAAGGAGATAGAGAGCTTAGTGGAATGGTGTCATGACAACAACCTTTCCCTCAATGTCAACAAAACAGAGCTGGTCATTGACTTCAGGAAAGGGGGCAGTGTACATGCACCTGTCTACATCAATGGTGCTGAGGTCGAGAGGGTTGACAGCTTCAAGCTCCTGGGAGTGAACATCACCAACAACCTGTCCTGGACAAACCACGTGGATGCCATGGCCAAGAAAGCTCACCAGCGCCTCTATTTCCTCAGGAGGCTAAAGGAGTTTGGTTTGTCCCCTTTGACTCTCACCAACTTTTACCAATGCACCATAGAAAGCATCCTATCAGGATGTATCATGGCTTGGTATGGCAACTGCTCTGCCCAAGACCACAAGAAGCTGCAGAGAGTTGTGGACACAGCCCAGCGCATTACAGACACCAGCCTCCCCTCCTTGGACTCTGTCTTTACCTCTCATTGTCTTGGTGTAGCAGCCAGCATAATCAAAGACCCCATCCACCCGGGACATTCTCTCTTCTCTCCTCTTCCATCAGGCAGAAGATACAGGAGCCTGAGGGCACGTACCACCAGACTCAAGGACAGCTTCTACCCCACTGTGATCAGACTATTGAACGGTTCCCTTATACAATGAGATGGACTATGACCTATGACCTCACGATCTGCCTTGTTGTGACCTTGCACCTTATTGCACTGCACTTTCTCTGTAGCTGTGACACTTTGTACTGTTATTGTTTTTACCTGTACTACATCAATGCACTCTGTACTAACCCAACGTAACTGCACTGTGTAATGAATTGACCTGTAAGATCGGTTTGTAAGACAAGTTTTTCACTGTACCTCAGTACAAGTGACAATAATAAACCAATACACCACTGCAGTTCTTCTGGTGAAGATGCTCCTACAGTGCTACTGGGACATGGGTACAAGGTAAGGGTAAAGATTTAAAGGGGACCTGAGGTGCACCTTTTTTTTAAAACTGAAGGTGGTGGGTATGTGGAACGAGCTGCCAGAGGAGGTGACAGAGGCAGGTACAGATACAACCTTTAAAAGACATTGGGACAGGTACATCAATAGGAAAAGTTTAGAGGGACATGGGCCAAATGGGACTAGCTCAGGTAGGCAACTTGGTTGGCATGGGCAAATTGGGCCTGAAGGGCCTGTTTCCCTGGTGTACGACTCTATGAATCTATAACAATCTCAGTGGAGACTGGTGTCAAGCAAGCCTGCCCCAACACTTCCCATTCTCTCTTGGGCACAAGCTGCCCCTCAGCCATCAGAGTGTACACCCGAGGAGGTGCATCCTCTTCGTCCAGAAAGGCCCAGGAACTTGGACACCAAATCTGAGCACTGGCAAAAATAGGAAGTGGTGAATTGGGTAATGCAAACAGAGAATGTTTGACATAGCAGGTTCGACAATGTCCGTGGAAAGGTTGTGTGATGAACCTTTCAGGATAAGCCCAACCTTCTCGGCTAACAATGCAACACCAAGTCACTGCCTTGAAGCCCCCAGGTTGGAGCAGATAGTCCAAGGCTTTAATCCTGAAACACCAGCTACACCCCCAGAGCACTCAGCAACTTTTTTGCACTAGTGTCATTGTTTATTTTGACACATGAATGTATAGTTTATGTTAATTTACATTAACTTATGTTTGTCCCCATCTTGTAATGTAGTGTGCTGCAATAAGCTAAATTCTCCTGGCATTTATACCCTATGTACGTATGCCCATGGCAACAATTAACTCGAACTTGGCTCTCCGAACACTTCTACAATGGCAATATCCCTGCCAAAAGGAACTTTTAAATGCTGGAAGAGTCATGTCCCCGTGCAAGTGGCTCCATCCGAACATTTTGTGAGCAAGCTGGTGAATGCCAGACTGTGGAGATAACTTTGTAAAACCATGCTGATATCCTTTTGGAATGCACAATCACTTCCTCGCACCTTCTCAACTTTGATATCCTATGGTTATTGGTGTAGAACTGGACAGTATGATTTAAACAGCTGGATATCCTGCCACTGTTACAGCACATTAATTAACCTAGTGTATACATCAAAGTGCAAAGAGGTATTTGACAATAAAACACAGCTTGTCTTCCCTCGACCAGTGATGAAGGTTAAGGAGGTCAGGAGGCAGGGCCTAGCTTTGTTGAGGAGCACAGATGCTCAGTAGATGATGGATGACTACATATAACGAGGAGGACAGAGGCACAGCTCCTGCAATAACCACTCCAACGGTGAGCATCAACTGCACAGGTACAAGGTGCAGGAAGTCTGAACACCAGCCTGGAGTAGGAAACTGGTACAGTTGTTATTCACAGCAAAGGGTCCCTTCTGCCCTGTGCCCACCTCATTGGAGTGCCCGAGCTCGATGTTGGATGCTGAGCTGGTTTTCCATTCCAACAACAGGTGAAAGAGAGGAAGTGGTTTTGGGAATGAAATGGCTCAAATTAATATCAGAGACTAACGCAAAAAGAACAACAGAGGCTGAAATAGATGAGCCCAATAATTATAATTTATGAATATTTAGAGATCAGAAGGAATCATTTGCTCTTGATAATTCTCTCGAAGAGGCACAGGACAGGTGGGGTGAATGAGCCCGCCAGTGTGAACAATACGGACAGCAGAGCAAACACGGGCAAGGGGGAGCCTCGGCACTCCTTTCTCAAGAAACTAATAATTTTGAGAAAGGAGGTGCAGGGAAACGACCCCACACCAGGACCCTGCCACTGCCCCTACAGTTCCATCAAGTGTCTTTGGCTCAGGCCAGGTAACTAAATATTGCCCAGCAGAAAGCTCATTGTCCTGCTGGGGAGGGAGGGCGAGGGCAGAGGGGCGGTGTGAGAGTGAGGGAAAGTGTGTGAGTGTGAGAGGGGATAAGGGGCTGGTCATTTAAAACTGAGGTCTGTAGTTTCTCACAGAGGGTGGTGAATCTCTGGAACTCTCTGCCCCAGTGGGTGGTGGAAGCTGGATCACTGGAGGCATTTAAAGTGGAGGTGGATAAATATTTGACAGTTTGAGGTATTGAGGGCTACGGGGAACCGGCGAAGAAGAGTTGAGGCCAGCATAGATCAGCCAGGATCATACTGAATGGTGGAGCAGGGCTGAGGGACCAAGTGGCCTTTCCTGCTTTCTTGAGTCGGGAATGTGAGAGTGCATTGTCTGGCTGCACGTCAGTGTGTTAGATTGTGTGTGTATCTGCATCGATTCACATACATTGTTACATGTCTGTCATGCACCATGTGCGTGTCCGTCTTTGTGAGTGTCCGTGTGTGCATGTGTGATAAAGTTTAAGGTGCCAGAAATCCTGAACCTAAGTACAGTGTGAATGTGCATTCACAGCCTTTGCCAATTACTGGGCTACTGTCACCAGAATCTGATTTCCATTCCTCACATCTGCCAGAAGAATTCTAACCCACCCCAAATAGATTAATCTTGAGAAAATCAAAAGGCATTGATCACCTGAAGTGCACAGACACACAGACCATGTAAACCCTCACTAACTCATAACTCATCACACTAAACTGAAAGAGTTGAAATTGAGCAAATATTCTGGCCACAATCACCACCTGAAGGCAGAGCTTTGCCCTCTCTGACCCTGTTTAATACTGCTCAGCCCATCATTCAAATGCTGACAAGTTAATACTGAGCCCCTCCGCTTCCAAAATACTGATCTGGTCTTTCCTTCATTGTCTTGTGGACTGTTGACACTTGGCTAGTCGAAAGCATTTCTCCTCGTTCCAGAGCTGGATTAACCCAGAATAATTCAGCCCTTTCATTGTGTGCCTGTTTACAAAGCTCACTGAACCCCACCGTACACAGACCTGTCTGACATCACAGCTACTGCTGACATATATTAGTACACACTTCTTTCACAAGCCAGACGCAATGGCTAAAAGGCAGCAGGCAACTTCCAAGAGACCTGAACACTGCTACAATGGAGGGAATAATATAAATAGATATAAAATAGTTTCCTTTCATTGCATCTAACTTTTAGAGATAGAATATTGTCTTTAAACTCAGTAACCAGGACTCCTGGTGTCTGTCATTGGATAAAGGTGCATTTTAAGTTTCTCTGCCCCAGTCGGAAGGACGTGGAGGGACCTCACCACATATCAGCCAAGATCAGATCAGAACTTCAAAAGACAATTACAAATATATCTTTGGCTTAAGTGGGAACAAGGCTCCAAGTCCAACTGACCCCTGGAAACTGATGAAGATCTCAGCAGGAAACAGAGGATAAATACGATCCCGAGGATGGGGGCTAGTGTGTGGGTTTGAGACAGGACGATGACAATGACAGTAAGCTCCTCCTAATGTTGGCTCGGGATGGGAGGGGGTTGAAGTCAGCTGGTGGACAGCGCCAGCTCTTGCTCACTGGACGAGCTGACCTGCCGTTCCATCGCCCTTTGGCTCTTGCACTCCGCGATCTTTGGCCCCACGTCCACCCGCTTCTCGAAGAACTGGACCAAGGCTGGCTCTGTCAGCACCGAGGCCAGGATCTGCTCGAAAGAGATGGACCAGTCAGCCTCCGCCGTGCCCTGTGGCCTCTGAACCCCGGCCAGCTGCTCACAGCTGACCAGGACTGTATCATCGGAGAGCTCCTCGCAGGGGAGGGAGCCCGAGCTCACCATGGAGTAGGAGGACATTGAAGTATCGTCCTTCCCCTCCTCCTCCCACGACGGCTGGGCTGACCCAGCCTCCTTCTCCTTGGCCTCACACTCCACAAGTTCCATCTGCTCCTTCAAAGCGTCGCTCAAGATGTCCGGCTCCAGGTCCACCTTGGGCCTTACCCGTTCCAGGGTCGAGGTCTGCTCCTTACCCTGGGCACCACAACGCCGTGTTGTCCCCATTGCCTAGAGTTCTCCTGGGCACGGGGTTGGTAATTGTTTGCCGACCTCTCCAATCTGGAGTAGCAGCGTAGCGACGGTTTGCTATAGCGTGGTAGAGTTCACTCTCAGCAGGGTCCTCACTGAACATGTTGTACAAGGTTTTGCACATCTCGATGAACTGCTCCTGGGGATAGACAACAGAACAAGGCGACATAGACTTAGGATGAGGAAGAGCTTCTATCCCGCGATTGAACAGTCCCCTAGTGCGATAGGATGGACTCTTGACCTCACAATCTATCTCGTTATGACCTTGCACCTTATTGTCTGCCTGCACTGCACTTTCTCTGTAACTGTAACACTTTATTCTGTATTCTGTTATTGTTTTAACTTGGGTTATGCACTGGGTTATGAATTAACACTGTATGCAATGATATGCAAGAGAAGTTTTTCACTGTACCTTGGTACGTGGTGACAATAATAAACCAATTTACCAATTCAGAGGGGATCTGAAAGGGACTTTCTTCACCCAGAGAGCGGTGAGTACCTGGAATGTGCTGCTTGAGAGAGTGGTGGGAGCAGAGTCACTGACAGCATGTCGCTGGGCAACACAGTCGGCATGGACGAGTTGGGCCGAAGGGCCTGTTTCCGTGCCGTGTGACTGTCTCTGGACGAGCACGTGAATCACCAAGTGCTGGGAGATGGGATTAGTTCAGCTGGGTGCCCACTGGTCAGCATGGATGTGATGGGCCAAAGGGCCTGTTTCCACGTTGTACATTTCAGACTCTGAACATCAACATCTGGAGTGACGCTAGGAAGAGGTCATTCAGTCTCTGACGAGGACGTTACCGGGACTGGAGGGCTTGAGTTACAAGGACAGGCTGGGACTGTTTTCCCTGGATTGAAGGAGGCTCAGGGGTGACGTTACAGAGGTTTATAAAATCATGAGGGGCGTACATCAGGTGATCCATCTCAGGGTAGGTTTAAAGTGAGAGGGGAAAGATTCAAAGAGGAGCCGAGTGGCAACTTTTCTACATACAGGGCGGTGGGTATGTGGAACGAGCTGCCAGAGGAAGTGGTTGAGGCAGGTACAGTAACAACATTTAAAAGGTACTTGGACAGGTTTAGAAAGGTTTAAGAGGGATATGGGCCAAACGCAGGCAAATGGGACTAGATCAAGGTAGGCACTTTGGACAAGTTGGGCTGAAGGGCCTGTTTCCCTGCTGTATAACTCTGACTCTATGGTTCTAACCTGTTACACTGAACGGGAGAAGGGCATTGGGCCCCTTGACCCTGTTACACAGGAACAGGAAGTTATTCAAACTATTGTACAGGAACAGGAGGAGTCCATTCACACCCACAATCTTGTTAGAAAGGGACTGTCAGAGACCATTCAGACAATCAACGATCAATCAAGAAAAGGAGAGGGTCAGCAACTTCAAATTCCTGGGCGTTAACATATCGGACGACCTGTCCTGGGCCCAGCATGTAGATGCAGTCACAAGGAAAGTGCGCCAGTGTCTTTACTTTCTAGGAAGGTCAGCATGTCAGTGAACACTCTAACAAACTTCTACAGATGTACTGACTGGTTGCATCAGGGTCTGGGACGGCAATTCGAATGCGCAGTAACGGAAGAAGCTGCAGAGAGTAGTGGACTCTGCCCAATACATCACGGGCACATCCCTCCCCACCATCGGGAGTATCTACAGGAGGTGCTGCCTCAAGAAGGCAACATCCATCATCAAAGATCCCCACCATCCGGGCCGTGCCATCTTCTCACAGCTCCCATCGGGCAGGAGGTACAGAAGCCTGAAGTCCCACACCACCAGGTTCAGGAACAGCTACTTCCCTTCAACCATTCGGTTCTTGAACCAACCGGCACAACCCTAATCACTACAGTTTAGCAACACTATGACCACTTTGATCACTTTGCACTAAAACGAACTTTGTTTTTTTTTGTTCTAATTGTGATTTGTTTTTCTTGTGAATGCTGCTTATCTGATGCTCTGTGCCTGTGATGCTGCTGCAAGTAAGTTTTTCATTGCACCTGTGCACACATAGACTTGTGCATGTGACAATAAACTCGACTTTGAAAAGGTGGAACACATTTAGCTCTTCCACCCATTCAAAACTGTTGTTGTGTACCTCGTATTTTCTGCCTACAAATTCACAAGCAATATTCAACCTAAAATATTCAACTAAAATATTTTTTTAAGATCAGGTTTCAGATCCATGTGATGGAAAACTGAAGAACCCTTCCCCCATTTCCCAAAACTCACAGACCTGCTTCATTTATTGGCTGCACACCCACCTCAGGGTCAGAATGCGATAGGTCAAGGGATATGAGGGCTTGAGCCAATCATCTCTTACTATACCTCAAGGCAGTAAGAAGGGTGTGCTGCATTGTCAGATGTGCCGAAGACTCACTGGGCTTCAGCAAAGGTCTTCAGCTAAAGAGCCGTCAGAGGGAACTACACAATGAAGGACTGAGGTGGCGGAGGCTGGAAGGGGATCAGGGTAGGTGAGGAAGCTTCCATTGTGGAGTGAGAGTGCATGGGCTTGGGTGGAGCCCCTGGGTGGAGCGAGAGTGCAGGGAAAGGAATTGTAGAGGTAGGGAGGTTGGAGGTGGAGTGGGAAAGGACAGAGAACGAGGAGTGTGTACAGCACAAGGAGCAGACAGTCCGCAAGTGGGCAGGTGTGAAGGACAAGGAACAGAAAAGTTGATGCACTGGGGGATGGGTGGTCCACAGAGGTCAGGGTCATTGAGAGGAGAGGTGGGTGATATTGAGATCAGACAACTTATGTTGTAAAGGAAAAAGACGGTCAAACCAAGGATGTGACTCGGTGATAAATTATGTTTAATGGCATTTCTGTGAAGAATTGGAGATATTTTATACAGTAAATATTATATATATTGTACTTTATGTATATAACAAAATATATTATATATAATATAAAATATACTAAATATATACCAAATAAAAAGTACTAAGTAAATAAAAGATATCTATGGGTCCTTGGCTGCAGTGTCTGCTGTACACAGCTCTGTACTGACTGCATTAACCACAACAGGTGCTGCATTGATATAACAGCCCTTTCCTTTTGCAAGCTACCTGGGCTGTTATACCTGGTTCATCTTGGGTAATTCTTTAATGTTTTCCTTGGGGTTCTCTCTCTCCTGTGCCCACAACCTCAGGTGATATCTGTAATCCTGTGAACCGCTCTTCTCATCTGCACAGAGATAAGATTGCTTCGTCAGAGAACAGACTTTGACCGTCACCGTGGCACATCCAGGAACTAGTCCCACTCTGTTATCTCCCAAGCTGACACCACAGCTAACCCCACACATTTCCAGTTCTCTCCAGCACAAACAACCCACCTCCCCAAACAACCAAACTATATCAACACCTGCAATCTGACAATTTTGCTCAACAAACAGATATTGTTAAAAATCAAAAAAAAATTAGATGCTGAAATAGGAACAGAAAATGCTGGAAACACTCAGCAGGTCAGGCAGCGTCTGTGGAGAGAGAAACAGAGTTAACGATTCAAGTCGAAGACCCTTTATCAGAACATGATAATTTGTTAAATACTGGCATGGCACCATTGCACTAACAGCTCTGCTCTGTCCAGGACGGTGGAATCAATGATATATTTTCCGTGGACAGACAGGACGGTGGAATCTGGATCAGAAAAACAACCTTTTGGAGGAACTCAGTGGGTCGAGCAGCATCTGTGGAGGGAAAGGGACGGTCAACGTTTCAGATCGAGACCCTGCATCAGGGCTGAGAGTGGAGAGGTGAGAGGCAGGGGTGAGGCAGTGATGGGTGGAACCAGGTGAGGGGAGGGGAGGGGAGGGGGGCAGGGTGGTGGATGATGGGCAGTTGGGGGAGGGAAGGGGAAGGTAGAGACAGAGGGCAATAGGTGATGTGGGAGCAGGTAGGGGAGGGGTAATAGGGAGTGTAATGAATCTAGGTAATGGGGGGAGAATGGGACAGGTGAGCAAAGGGAGAGAGAACCCAGGTGGACCGGTGGTGGGAGTGGGAAAGGAACACAGGGAAGATTCCATGTTCATACCATTGGGTTGTAGACTACCCAGGCGGAATATGAAGTGTTGTTCCTCTAGTTTGTGTTGGGCCTCACCCTGACAGCGGAGGAGGCTGAGGACAGACAGGTCGGTGTGGGAATGGGGAGGGGAGCTACAGTGACGTGCCACCCGAAGTTCTGTCCTGGACATAGTCCTGGTCGCCTAGTCTACACTTGGTCTCACTGATGAAGGGGCAAGGTTGGAGGTACACGTGTCTCTGCCTCACCTGGAAGGGCTGATCCCATTTGCCCTAAGAAATTCAAACATTTCAGTGAGATTGCCTTGCATTCTTCTGAACGCCAGAAGAACCCTAACCTCTTGCGCTGAAATTGGCTGCTGCGTATCCCACACTACAAGTGACTACACTTCCAAAGGACCTCACCAGCTGTGGAGCACTTTGGGACATCCAAGGTGCTGGAAAGTTCTCTACAAATGCAAGTCTTTCATTAACCTCAAGATGATTATTGTACCACAGAATCCTCCTGCTGCTTCTGATGGTGAAGGTTCATCTAGTGTCAGTGTTTGTCACATTCAAGGCGCTACACAGGTTTTCTTTCTAAACTAATTCACCAACTGCAAAATCAATGTCCCGAGGTGTCAGATACCTTTCACTGTCCTCCCGTTCCTCGCTCCCTCTTGCATCTGTTGACCACTGGGCTCTGTACCATCTGGAAGAAATCAGGATCAGTATTCAGAACAAACACACGAAGTGAAATTATTCAACTGGACCACTGTGGTCAAATCCAGGCACTACACACAAGGAAGGACATCATGGGGAGTGACTCACCTTCCGTACCTAAGATCTATCCACCATAGGATGGGACACTCTCCATTTGCCTGAAACTGGACAAAACAGCCTGCTTACTGGCACCCCATCCACTATCCGAAACCTTGGCTCCCTCCACAGTGGCTGCAGTGTTGTACAATCTACAAAATTCACTGCAGACACTCACCCGGGCTCTTCCATTAACCCATGACCTCTCTGCTAATAACAAGGATAAAGTGCAGGGGAACACCACCAACTGCAGGTACCCATCCAACTTCAACCTGATTTGGAAATACATCGCCAATCCTTCATCATCACTGGGTCAGAGCCCCTCCCCAACAGCACTATGGCAACACTTCCACCAGAAGAAGCAGTTAGGGAAGGGCAATAAATGTCGTTCTTGTCACTAACGCCCACATCCCCCGAGAAAATGTGGAGAGAGGTCTTGGAGAGGGCACAGAGGAGATTTAATGGAATGGTTCAGGGATGAGAGACAATGCCATGGAAAGACTCTAGAAGCTGGTACTGTTCTCCTTATAGCAGAGAAGGTCAACAGAAGCTTTGATGGAGGTTCTACAATCTACCTTCCTCAGTTCTCAGTCAAAAGGACGTCCCTTTAGAACTGAGATGAGGAGGAGTTTTTTGTTTTAGCCAGAGGGTGGTGAATGTGTTGCCACAAGACGGTTGTGGAAGCCACGTCATTGGGTGTATTTAAAGCAGAGGCTGATAGATTCTTGATTAGTAAGAGTATCAAAAGGTCACGGGGAGAAGGCAGGAGAATGGGGTTGAAAGGGAAAAATACATCGGCCTTGATTGAATAGCAGAGCAGACTCGATGGGCCAAATGGCCTAATTCTGCTGCTCTTATGGTCTCTTGAACGTACAGGTAGAATCTGATTCAGGATTACGGTTATTGGCCAAACAGAGACAATGTGACTAAACAAAAATTCACTCACCAGTTCATTTTGTTCACTCTTACAGAAAGTGCTGCCTGAAATGATGCTGGTTGTAAACATTTTCGTCTTTGTATACAAAGAAAAAGAGGAAGGCGTAAAATGGGTTACCTCACTAATGATACAACACAAGCAGGGCGGAAGCTCTGGCATACATCTGTCGGGAACGAGGACAAGCTGGGGATCCTTTCTGGGGCATCTTCTAAGTCCAATCTCTCTACCTGTGGTGTGGTTCACTCAGAACGTGGTTCCTCTGGGCAGGATGAGACTGAGCTTGGAGCCCACTGAAGCACCACTGCCACCCCTTTCTACACCAGCCTTTGAAGACAGATGTTCCACTGCCAGATCTGCCCCAGCTTTGTGCCTAGCCAACAGCTTTCAGCAATAAACCTCTGCTCCCCCAACCCTCACCAAAATCTCTCTCTCAACCAATTCTCTGCTAGTGAAGCGGTCTTTTCTCCCCCTGTAGTCTGTGGGATCTCACTGTGTGAAAAGTGGCTGCTGTTACAGTACAGGAGGGAGGTCAATCATGGGCTATGAAGGACTAGTAAGTCACGACATGGTGGAAAGCTGCAATAAAAGCTTTAAGGTGAATGAAAACTCCCAAACCTTTCACACCCAGTAACGGATTCAACCACATCAACCCACTAGAGCACCTCAACTGAGCACAAAGTCCACAAATCGACACGAGGAATAAACCTGGAGTCATCAAAGGGCAACTAAGAAACACAGGGGAGAGGTAAGATTCTGCCAGTCACAAACCTGAAGCCCCACAGATGAGGAGGAAATCCACGTCTGACAAGAGATGTGTCGCTAGATTGTGGAAAGAGGAAAAGAAACTGGAGTTGAGACATCAGAGAAACGAGACAGGCGACAAGGCAACTGCTAACACTGGGTAGATGAGGAAACCGCACTGGCTAACAAACACTAGGTTACCCTTACCATAAGCGTTCTACACTTTAGATCAAAGACCCCACCCACCTGGGTCATTCTCTCTTCTCTCCTCTTCCATCAGGTAGAAGATACAGGAGCCTGAGGGCACGTACCACCAGACTCAAGGACAGCTTCAACCTCACTGTGATAAGACTATTGAATGGTTCCTTTATATGATGAGATGGACTCTGACCTCACGATCTACCTTGTTGTGACCTTGCACCTCATTGCACTGCACTTTCTCTGTAGCTGTGACACTTTACTCTGTACTGTTATTGTTTTTACCTGTACTACATCAATGCACTCTGTACTAACTCAATGTAACTGCACTGTGTAATGAATTGACCTGTACGATCGGTATGCAAGACAAGTTTTTCACTGGACCTCGGTACGTGACAATAATTAATCAATACCAATTTCCTCACAGATGTGAACATTGCTGATGAATCTGGTGTTTATCATTCAGCCTGACTGTTCATCAACCGAGTGTGTGCTGAGCCAGAGGGAGTGAAGAGCCAACCACAGTGCACCTTATCTGCCAAGCAGCAGCAACCACACTGGCACTGCTCCTTGCTGGGGTCAGGTCCATCAACACCAGTGCAAAGAGGGAACTGAAGACATTTACAGTGTTGGTAAGGTGCCATCTGGGTGCAATCAGCCGAAAGGTCTATGGTCCTGCAGCTGACAGCTTTGTCCACACACTGCTAGCAAGTCATGGAGTGATACAGCATGGAAACAGGCCCTTCGGCCCAACTGGTCCATGCCAGCCATGGTGCCCACCAAGCTAGTCCCATTTGCCCACATTTGGCCCATATCCCTCTAAACCCTTCATATCTATGTACTTAATCAAATGTCTTTTAAATGTTGTTATTGTCCTGCCTCGACCACTTCCTCTGGCAGCTTGTTCCATATACTACCCACCCTCTGTGTGAAGCAGCTGCCCTTCAGGTCCCTTTTAAATTTCCCCTCTCACCTTAAACCTATTTTTAGTTCCCCTTCCCTAGGGAAGCAAAAACTATGTGTGTTCACCCTATGTCCCTCATGATTTTATACACCTCTATAAGGTCACCCCTCAGTCTCTTATACTCCAAGGAATAAAGTCCTAACGTGCCCAACATCTCCCTATAACTCAGACCCTCAAGTCCTGGCAACATCCGTAGATCTTCTCTGCACTCTCTCCAGCTTTACGATGTCTTTCCTATAGCAGTGTGACCAAAACTGACCACAATACTCCGTGCAGTCTCACTAACGTCTTGTACAACTGAAAATGTCCCAGCTCCTACACTCAGTGCCCTGACAGATGAAGGCTAAAGTGCCATATGCCTTCTTCACCACCCTGTCTACCTATGACGTCGCTTTCAGTGAACTATGCACTTGTATCCCAAGAGCTGAAGAGGATTTGGACCTCCACTCTGCGTGCACACACACTTCTTCAATTCCCTTCTAACCACTCGACCACTGAGTACTCTCCTCCCTCACTCACTCCCCCAGTTACTGTCCTGAAATTCGCTGAGGATCTGAAAAGCACTCTTTCCAGCAACCTTTGGAAAATTAGACATAAAGTAGGCACAGGGAGGTGAGATTAATTGGAGAACTGGTTTGGTCACCGCAGACACAGAGCCAGTGGACCTCCGGTGCTGAACTAGTCCATGATTTAATTCCTCAAATAGGCACCACCTGGAGAAACTGCAGAACCCCAAGAGTAAAATCCAGGGTCAAATATTCGACACAAGCCCATCTTTGTTCTCGTAAAACAAAAAAAAAAGCAAATCAGTAGGGCTGCAGGCCAAGTCTAAAGTGAGGAAGGAGCCTGATTGGGTAAGTCAGGGAGACCATTCCCAGGGAGCAGGTGAGCACTGGAGTGAGGGGCATCAAGGACAGCTATTTCCCTTCAACCAACCTGCACAGCCCTGATCACTGCTTCAGTACAGCAACACTGGGACCACTTTCCAGCACAACGGACTTTGATTTTCTTTTGTTCTAATTGTGTTCTTTCTTTAATTTGTGTTTATGTTTTTTCTTGTGAATGTTGTGCCTGTGATGCTGCTGCAAGTAAGTTTATTGTCACATGCACGTGTATATAAAACAAAATCTACCTGTGCATATGACAATAAACTCGACTTGGACAGAGGAGAGAGGAGGAGAATCCTCGTTACTGAGCTAGTGGTGAGGGCTCTTTGATGCAGTTTTTTTTTAAAAAAAGCCTTCAGAGGATAAAAGTCTAAATACACAAAAATAATTGCAGGGATGTGGAGATGGAGCAAAGGGATGGGGTGAACAGGAGTGCTCTTCAGAAGAGTCAGCATGGTCTTGATGGTCGAATGGCCTCCATCTGCCCACTTTATGCTCTAAGCTCCTCCATTGCAGCGATAAACTGTCCTGTGTGGACAAGGTGTTGCTGACATCCACCAAACCTGCTTCTTCCCAAATCCCTGCAGGTCTCTCCCAGCCCAGGGATCACGTACACAAAGGCAGCAAGAAGCTGCACCTGGGGTACCGAGGGTGTGCCGCACGGTCTGAGGTGCCGTCTCTGAGATGTTAAAACCCATCTGCTAGATCGGAGAGCTGCTACCTCAGTGAGGAGTGACACAGTTTGTCCCAGCATTCTGGGGCCACCATTCATCTTACACCACCACTGAAATGGTCACCTGGTCAACATCACCCTAGTTGTGTGGGTTATAGACGAATACATGAATTAGGAGCAGGAGTAGACCTTTCAGCCCCTCAAACCTGTTCTGCCACTCCATATTATCAGGATTAACCTCATTTCCACCTACCTCAGGTAACACTCACCCCCTCACTTATTAAGATTCATCTCCCTCTGCTTTAAAAATATTTAAAGACTCTGCTTCCACTGCCCTTTGAGGAAGGGAGTTCCTAATATTTTGCTTTATCACTCTCTTAACCGGGTGACCCTTATTTTAAAGGGTGACCCGTTCTACATTCTCCCACAGGAGGACACATCCCCTCCACAGTCACCCGGGCTTTGCCCTGACTTGCTGCTGTGTTTCCTACATTACAACAATTCAAAAGGCTCTGTATAGACTGAGAGGTGCTCTGGACATCAGGGAAGGTGCGATACAATGCAGGTCTTGCTCTAACCATGGAAGCTCGAGGCTAGTTTTTCCAAGATCAACAGACAGGGCAGTGGGGTGCAGAGCACAGGCAGGTCTGTGGGGTTAAAGCAGCGATGAGCCATGATCCAACTGACCAGCTGAATGGTCTCCCCTGCCCCTAGACCCCACTGACTGCTGGTAATGAAGCAACAACCACAGATGAAACACAGGTCACGTCTCCCCTTCAGGGGAGCAGCAGTGTGGTGGCAGGGTCTTGCAGCCTGTACAATGCTGTGGGACATCTCAGGCCCATACACAGTGACGAGGGGTTCTGCAGGGGGAGTGCTGCCCTGTCTGAGGGGCCGCGCCGAGGGAGTGCCGCTCTCTCAGAGGGGTACAGACAGGGTGCCACAGGGAAGACCATCACTGAGGTACCTCAGATGTTCATTTCACATTTGGATGATGGGCACTTTACTTTCGAACAAGAGTCTGTGATTTTTCCACACAGGGAGAGTCAGAATCTGGAATTCTCCCCAGGTGGGTTCCCAGAGATCTCCATGGACAACCCAAGGCGACTAATTTGCTAGGTTCAGGACGTAACTGGGGAGTCAAAGGGCCAATACAGGTGCAATGGGAAGAATGGCCTCCTCCTGTGCTTACCCATCACTCCTGTGAATTGCCAGTCAGAGGTGGAGATGGAAGCAGCGAGAAGGGGAAAGTGTCTCTGACACACGTACCGTACGGCCTGTGGCTCTGCGCCTCTTCAGTGAAGTAACGAGTCGCCTCCAGCGCCGATTCCTCCTCTGGCCAAATAGCTGCCAAAGAAACAGCAGGCTTGTAAACCACGGGGCGCAGAGCGAGTGGTGGCAAACGCGGCAGGGATGGAGTCTGGGGGGAAATCGCACCTTCCTGTGTGGGTCCTGGGATTAAACTTTTCCCCTCTCCCTACAGGGGCACCAACTGAGAAATGCAGATGCTGACCAGAGTTCCACCGGTGCAGCGGGTAGTGCCACTGCCGCAATGCTCCAAAGACCCGGGTTCAATCCTGACCTCTGGTGCTGTCTGTGTGGAGTTTGCATGTTCTCCGTGACCGCGTGGGTTTCCCCCGGGTGCTCCGGTTCCCTCCCACATCCCAAAGATGCGCGGGTCGGTGGGTTAATTGGCCGCTGTGAATTGTCCCTGGTGTGTGGGTGAGGGGTGGAATTTGATGGGAATGTGGAGTGGCAGGATGATGATATTGGTCTGACAGCCAGCATAAACTTGACGGGCTGAATGGCCTCCTTCTACATCATAACAAACTGGGAGAAATATGGGCCCGTTACCAGTCACACACTTGATCAAACTCAGTCGCCTCAGTGGGATGGGAACTCAGCACTTGCTGGTCCAGTGCTGTTAACACTAAGGCCACCACTGCCTTCTGCTCCTTCCCCAGTGTGATACCAAGCCACCCCAGGGAGCTCCCAGGCTCGCCCAGGAGGCCATTCTCATCTCTGCTGATCTACAGGAAAGCTCGGGGGTCCCACCCAGTGATTGTCCACCTGGTCACCACCCCTGGATCCTGGCCAGGAGATGGGGGCTTGAGAACGGACAGGAACTGGCTCAGTTGTGATGCCTTCCACAGTCCAACATCTAACGTGCCCTTCGTTATCCAGGGAAACGATGGAGAATGAGACTGGGACACAGTGTTGGGGTGTGACCAGCGTCTGTGGAACCAAAACCCAACCTGAGTCAACCATCTCAGGTGAGAGGTCATCACCCTCCACAGGTAAAACCCAACAACGGGAAGAGGACCCTGGAACTTGGCGGTGGAGTGTGTGAAAGTCCCACCCCAGCAGGTTCAGGAACAGCTACTTCCCTTCAACCATTCGGTTCTTGAACCAACCGGCACAACCCTAATCACCACCTCAGTACAGCAACACTGGGACCACTTTGCACGACAATGAATTTGCTTTTTGTTCTATGTGTGTGTGATTTGTGCACAAGTATCATGCATATTTCATGTTTTTCTTGTGAATGTTGTGTATCTGATGCCCTGTGCCTGTGATGCGGCTGCAGGTAAGTTTTTCACTGCACTTGTGCACACATGGACCTGTGCAGATGACAATAAACTCGACCTTGCTTTTTGAGGAGTGGCTGTTGTCAGTCCTACCTGGCGGCAAGTGAAGTCTGTACATCACTTTCAGCTTCTCCACGAGGTCTCCATGGTACATCCCACCTGTCGGACAAAGCCAGGTTATCGGAAGCCAGCCTCTCAGCTGTCCGTCACCACCCATCTCCCATGGGGAACACCACCAGCCGGCGAGGAATCCAGACTGACACTCAGAGGGCAGTGCAGGAGTGTGCTGCCTGTCTGAGCATCAGAGATGAGGGAGTGGCCTGTCCGAAGGGCAGTGGAGGGAGGGGTGCTGTCTGCTGGTGGGGTGTTCCCAAGGAAGGCCGTACTCAGAGAGTAACTGGTTCTCAGCACAGCTGCTGGAAACATCTGCCTAGACTTACATGTTCCACTCTCTGGGCTGGGTTTGATCCATTGACTCAAAGACAAGACTGCCAACTCTGAGCCAAAGCTCCCCCCAGCCACCCCCCCCAATACACACGCGCACACATGCGCGCGCACACACACACGCGCACACATGCGCGCGCACACACACGCGCGCACACACGCGCGCGCACACATGCGCGCGCACACACACACGCGCACACACACACGCGCACAGGTTCCTCTGGCCTCCCTCCCCTCCCACTGCCAGTCACCAGAATTCACCAACCGGGTCAACACAGGAGCCGGGGCGACCTGCTCAGCAATTCACTGAGGTCGCAGCTGATCCCGATCGCCATCTCCCAGTTCCCTCGGTGCCCAACAACCCATCGATCTTAACCTTCACGATGCTCAACCGAGCACCCACAATTCAGTGGGGCAGAGAACTAAACTCGGCCCATCGGAGCGGAGCCTCCTCACCTTCAAACCCACAAGCCCTGACTCTGAAACTACTGCTCTGGTTGAGAGGCGCGCACACACACACACACACACTCACGTGACACCTACTCAGGCCAGTGACAAACTCCTTGAAGCTGATGAGCGAGTCCTTGTTTTGGTCCAGGAGACGGAACATGCGACCTGCAAGGACCTGGGAGTGCACGCCACAGGCCCAGGGCGAGACGGCCAGGAAGAGGTCCGTGAACTGGTCACAGTCGATGCGGTACTGCTCGAGGTAGGGCTGGTTCAGATCGTGTCTCTCTGCCGCAGTGCTACTGCTGCCCCAGTAACAGCTGGTCATGTGCTTGGCCTGAGGGAGAGTGAAAGGAATGGAACACGGTCAGAAAACACAGCAACTCTGGGCAGCCTCTTACGCAGGGGAGAACGCCCAGGATCAGGTTAGTGAGAAGATGTTGCTGCCAGTGGCAGGAGGACGAGTTACCAGAGGACCCATGAAGGAGAATGTTCAGCACTCCAAGGGTTAATTGAATCTGGGCCAGCCACAGGAAGTGGTGGGGGAGGCAGATTCCACAGGGCCTTTCAAAAGCAATTGAACATAGCCAAGGAGATCTGTTGCTCTTCAGGGAATAGCCGGGCTCTGGGGCAATGGGAGAGCTCTGTCACTGCACGGTGCGGTTGGTTCTCAGAACAACAGAACAAGTCACATCTGACGGAGGATGACTCTCTGCTCCTGACAGGTTTCTGTAACTCTTTCATTTGCTGCCTGACCTGCTCCCTTGTTCTCCAGCATCCATCTACCTTCCCTCTCAGGTTCCGGATGGAACTCCCACCCACCTTTCCCAGGAGAACGTCCCGGACCCTCGGGTGCGACAACTGCTCCTTATGCACTCTCCAGATCACCCTCCAATGATTTTCCATCAACCTCATCCAGGGCGTTTTGCACGTTGTCCTCCATCAAACCCTCTCACTATCCCAAAATCCTCAAATGGGACATTTTTGGATCTTTCCTGGTTTCCATCTATTTGGTTCTAATTTGCCAGTCTCACGGGACAGGAAGATTTTTTTTTTAAAAAGCAGGTGACTCTCAGTCCTGGTGTTGGTGGAACCAGTTAATTGTCGCAAAACCCGTGGTCCAGCACTGTGCTACAGAGGAGGAGATCTGCTGTAGCTGACTCCTCACCCACCAATGGGGTGGACTCTCTTCTGCTTCCTCACCTTAGGGGCCAATTAGGGATGGATTTTCAATCTGCTGCAGGAACTCAGCGGGTCGAGCAGCATCCGTGGGAGGAAAGGAATTGCTGACGTTTCAGGTCCTAGACCCGGCGTCAGGACTGAGAGGGGACATGGCCACTCTCAGTCCTGATGCAGGGTCTCGACCCCAAAATGTCGACAGTTCCCCCCCCCACGGATGCTGCTCGACCCAGATTTCCTGCAGCAGATTGTTGCTCCAGATTCCAGCATCCTCGTGCCTACTTGGGATGGAGTTTGCCAGTGATGTCCTCGTTCTGTGAGCATTGGGTCATCAGACCTGGGCCAAAGAGGAGCCATTCCCAGCCCACATCCTCATTACTGTCCATAGTCTAGAGCTCCTCATTCTCCAGCTTCCATACACTGCCTCTCCGAAGTTCTGGATGGAACTACCAGCCGTCACCTTTCCCAGGAGAATGTGCTGGATCAGAGTGTGACAACTGCTCCTTATCCACTCTCTAGATCACCCACAGATGATTTTCCATTGACCTCGGTCCTCCTCCAAACACTCTCCTGGTTATCCGGATTTACAGAGGGATCTGGATCAGCTGGGTCAGTGGGCCGAGGAATGACAAATGGAGTTTCATTCAGATAAGTGCGCGGTGTTGCATTTTGGGGTGACAAATCAGGGTAGGACTTTCACAGTGAACGGTAGTGCCCTGGGGACCTTGATCTACAAGTACATCGTTCCCTGAAAGTGGTGTTGCAGGTAGACAGGGTGGTGAAGGTGGTGTTTGGCATTTGTCAGTCAGGCAGCGAGTATAGAAGTTGGGGTGTTATGCAGCAGTTGTACAAGACGTCGGTGAGGCCACACCTGGAGTTCTGTGTTCCGTTCTGGTCACCCTGCTACAGGAAAGATGCCATTAGGCTGGAAAGAGTGCAGAGGAGACTTACAGGGATGTTGCCAGGTCTCAAGGAACTGAGTTATGGAGAGAGGTTGAGCAGGCTGGAACTTTTATCATTGGAGCATAGGAGAATGACGGGTGGTCTTAGAGGTGTATAAAATCATGAGGGGCATGGATAGGGTGAATGCACTCAGTCTTTTTCCCCAGGGTTGGGAAATCAAGAACTAGAGAGCAGAGGTTTAGGGTGAGAGGGGAGAGATTTAATAGAAGCCTGAGGGGCAACTTTTTCACCCAGAGGGTGGTCAGTATATGGAATGAGCTGCCAGAGGAAGTGGGTGAGGCAGGTACATTAACAACATTTATAAGACACTTGGACAGGTACATGGATAAGAAAGGTTTAGAGGGATATGGGCCAAACGGGACTAGCTTAGATGGGAATCAGTTGGGCCAAAGGGGCTGTTTCCATGCTGTATGACTCTCTACTATCCTGAAGCCCTCAAATGGGACATGCTTGGACCTTCCCCAATAATCCTAGCTTTAACAACCTCTTCTCATCCCAGGAGCATCCTGGGAACTCCTCTGTACCATATGGATCCATCCACAACTCAGCAGCCAAGGCCCAACCAGTGCTTCAGGAAGATCTGATCGACTCGTTAACAGCATCACAAGAGCTCTAACCTTGAAAAGCACGTAGAGTTCCTCCAGTTCTTCGATGCTGAAGGCAGTGTCCGTCAGAATTGCACGCACCTGAAACAGACGAAAAATTGGGAAATACAAATTAACAGTGAAACAAGCTCGTGATCTGACCACCGTGTAGCTACACCATAGAGCCCTGGGGAGATCTCTCTGGAACTGTGCGCACATCTGGTTTCCCAACCTACAGAAGGATATATCTGCAATAAAGGGAGCCCAGCGAAGGTTCACCAGACTGACTCCTGGAGTGGCAGTGCAGGGGGAGAAAACTGAGCTACAATCTTGTGTTCACCTACCTCCAATGAGTTTAGGCCTTACCTGTACAACCTTCCCTCGTGAGACAACCTCTTCACCCAAAGAATAAACTCTGTTTCCAATGTAAAGTCTAGTGTGTAACCTCGCTTTTTACAATTCAAAATACTAAGGGCAATTTAAGAGCATAAATACTTTCTTCAGGTTGTTGACAACCAGATTCCCAACCCAAACCCCAGGTCTGTCTGCCTGACTCCAACCATCTGCTACCACGGAGACACAGCGCTCCAGGCATATCCACCCCGACCCTTGGACACTGCCCCTCCCTACCCCAGGACACACCACCCAACACTCCTGCCCTTCCCCTCCCCAACCCATAATCAACCCACAAGCTCTCGACCAATATTCATCCCTAAGTCAACACTAAACAGGAGATGATCCGGTCATTATCACATTTGTGTTTGTGGGAGCTTGCTGTGCACGAATTGTACACACTCCCAATGCCCACCGTTCACTGCCAGTACACTACTTTAAAGTGCCCTGCGCTTCTCCCTATCTGGTGTACTGCATTCTGCATCATGGTGTAGTCTGCTGTCCAAAGCAAACACAGACTGGGTGATGAAGAACATGACGATGCTGGAGGAACTCAGCAGGCCAGGCAGCATCCATGGAGAAACACTTCTGAAGAAGGGTCCTGACCCAAAACGTTGAGTATACATTATGAGGAGAGACTAAGGGAGCTAGGGCTTTACTCTTTAGAGAGGAGGAGGATGAGAGGAGACATGATAGAGGTGTACAAAATATTGAGAGGAATAGATAGAGTGGACAGTCAGCACCTCTTTCCCAGGGCACCAATGCTCAATACAAGAGGGCATGGCTTTAAAGTAATGGGTGGGAAGTTCAAGAGAGATGTCAGAGGGAGGTTTTTTTTACTCAGAGAGCGGTTGGGGCATGGAATGCGCTGCCTGGGGCGGTGGTGGAGGCAGGTACATTGGTCAAATTCAAGAGATTACTAGATAAGCATATGGAGGAATTTAAAATAAATATGTGGGAGGAAGGGGTTAGATAGTCTTAGGTGAGGTTTAAAGGTCAGCACAACATTGTGGGACAAAGGGCCGGTATTGTGCTGTACTGTCCTATGTTCTCCACGGATGCTGCCTGGCCTGCTGAGTTCCTCCAGCATCGTCGTGTTTTTCATCTAGATTCCAGCATCTGCAGTCCTTTGTTTCTCTGGTAAACACAGACTGGGTGACTGGTTTGTGAAGCACCTTTGTTTGAAGCTTCCTGTCACAGTCATCGAGTTATGGATCACTGAAACGGGCCTTCACCCAACTCTTCCTGCCATCCCACATGCCTGCATTTGGCCCATATCCCTCTAAACCTTTCCTATCCACATACCTGTCCAAATGTCTTTTACATGTTGTAACTGTACCTGCCTCTACCACTTCCTCTGGCAGCTCGTTCCACACACCCACCACCCTCTGTGTGGAAAAACTTGCCCCTCAGGTCCCCTTTAAATCTTTCCCCTCTCACCATAAACCTCAACCCTCTAGTTTTAGACCCCCCTACCCTGAGGAAAAGACTGTGACCATTACCTTAACCACACCCCTCCTGATTTTATAAACCTCTATAAGGTCACCCCTCAGCCTCCTTTGCTCCAGGGAATACAGTCCCAGCCTGTCCCGTCTCGTTATAACTCAAGCCCTCTGGTCCCAGCAACATCCTGCTGAATCCTTTCTACATCCTCTCCAGCTTAAGGACACCCTTCCCATAGCTGGGTGACCAGGACGGCAGACGGCACTCCAAGTGTGGTCTCAGCAACATCTTCTACACCTGTAACACGACTTCCCAACTCCTGCGCTCAATGTTCTGAATGATGAAGGCCAGCAACACCTTCTTCACCACCCCGTCTACCTGTGTGCCACTTTAGGGGAATTATGTACTTGCAGACGCCCACCCCACTCTGAGCAGTCTGTGATCTCCTGTACTGCTCCAACACAAGCTCGAGGAACAACACCTCATCTTCCAGCTTGATTTTATTTTTTTTGCTACCGTCCAGCTCCACCACAGGTTATCCACGGGTAACGATAACTCTCCCCACAGACACTGCCTGGTCTGCTGGGCATTTCCAGCACCTCCTTTTAGTTTCCAGTTCAGCAACAGCTCTGACCTACCTTGCTGCATTTCACAGCTCCAGCGTGGTTCTTCTGTCCCTTTCTAACTTCCCTCATCAATGCATTAACAGGCCGCTCTGTGACCACTGAAACCGATTCAGCAGCCCGTGCCTCAGCCAGGAGGCATCCCCTGCCCTACTAATCCTCCCCAACCTTCTCTGCAGCTCAAAACTAACTTGTTTCCTCACTTTCCCAGTTCTAATGAAGAGCCTTGTTCCTCATTCCAACGTTCACTCTCGTTCCTCGCTCCGTTAACGCTGACTGACCTGCCGAGTTTCCAACATTTTCAGTATTCCTAAAAAAAAAACAAGTCTCTCTTTTGTCAGCTTGGACTAAGATAATATTCCCCCGACATTCCCCTGGATTTTCACCCAGGCTTCCCAACTCCAGAGTAAAGAGGCCTACCCGGTTCAAGCTCTTCCTATCGGTGCCCTTCCTGTCCTGTGTACCTCCCCCCTTCCTTCCAAACCCAAGACGACACGGGGACCGCTGAGCCATCACTGTTCACTTCCCTTACCACACTCCGCTTGGCCGAGTCCTCCAAGGTTTGTATCACCTTCAGCCTCTGCTTGAATCGCATCTGCTCGATGGCTCCTGCTTGGATCGAGCCGAATTTCTAAACAGACAGGAAGGAAGCAGCCTCTGAGGGAGGTGATCTCAGCCCATGATTCCTGTCCCTTCAGGTCCCACCTCAATGGCTCTCAAGGCCAGCATTAGACGTCTTTGGGAAAGGCTCCCCGTCCCTCGGGGGGATCTTGCAGAAGGGGTCCACTAGTGAGGGCTTGGAACTCAGAGTGTAGGGGGTGGGAGTGGTGTGAAACACTGGGACACCCCCAGCATCAGTCCTTCAAACACTGACGACGTGAGCAAGGTAGGAGAAGCCTCCTTTCCTGCAGACACAGCAGACTCCAGACTTTTGGGGGGCCTGTTTGTCTGTTAACAGGGAGGGGGTTGGGTTGGGGTAGGGGCAGGAAGGATGAGTAGGTTTGGAAGGGAAGAGGTATTTGACCATCAATTTACAGGCACATCAACCACCCTCCAGTATAAAAGATATACTGGCTTTGGAGGCGGTGCAGAGGAGGTTCACCAGGTTGATTCTGGAGATGAGAGGGTTAACCTATAAGGAGAGATTGAGTCGCCTGGGACTATACTCACTGGAGTTCAGAAGAATGGAAACATAGAATGAAGAAAGGGATAGATTAGATAGAGGCAGGAAGGTTGTTTCCACTGGTAGGTGAGACTAGAACTAGGGGACATGGCCTCAAGATTCAGGGGAATAGATTTAGGACGGAGATGAGGAGAAACTACTTTTCCCAGAGAGTAGCGAATCTGTGGAATTCTCTGTCCAGGGAAGCAGTAGAGGCTACCGCATTAAATATATTTAAGACACAGTTAGATTTTTGCATAGTTGGGGAATTAGAGGTGATGGGGGAAAAAGGCAGGTAGGTGGATCTGAGTCCACGGCCGGATCAGCCATGATCTTACTGAATGGCAGAGCAGGCTCGACGGGCCAGATGGCCAACTCCTGCTCCTATTTCTTGAGTTCCCTCCGACGTCACCACCTTCCAGATGAACATGGGGAACCCAGAATGAGCAACAAACTTAATTCCAGGAGAGGCGCTCACCCCAGACGACGGCTCACCTCATACGATGCCTTAATTAGTTCAAAGATGTCAACCTGTGGCAGGGGGTCATCGCCACTGGTGAGTATCGCATGCAGATGTGGGATCGGTGGTGAAGCAGTCTGCGTGTTGCAGACATTGTCCAGGTATCTGAGAAAAAGGAACAGTCAACTTATTCTAAACAGCAGTCACTGCAGACACTCAGGAACCGATAACTGAAGAAAAGCAGCTCTATAGAACTCCGGTTAGACCGCACGGAGTACTGTGTCCAGTTCTGGTCGCCTCATTATAGGAAGGGTGTGGAAGCTTTAGAGAGGGTGCAGAGAAGATTTACCAGGATGTTGCCTGGATTGGAGAGCATGTCTTATGAGGATAAGGTGAGCGAGCTAGGGCTTTTCTCTTTGGAGAGGAGGAGGATGAGAGATGACTTGATAGAGGTGTACAAGATGATAAGAGGCATAGATCAAGTGGACAGTCAGAGACTTTTTCCCAGGGTGACAATGGCCAACATGAGGGGTCATAATTTTAAGGTGACTGGAGGAAGGTATAAGGGGGCAGAGGTAAGTTTTTTTTTTAAACACAGAGTGGTGGGTGTGTGGAACACACTGCTAGCAGAGGTTGTGGGGGCAGATACATTAGGGACATTTAAGAGACTCTTAGACACATGAATGATAGAAAAATGGAGGGCTATGTGGGAGGGAAGGGTTAGATAGATCTTAGAGCAGGATAAAATGTCAGCACAACATCATAGGCCGAAGGGCCTGTACTGTGCTGTAACGTTCTATGTTCTATGTTGTATGTTCCCAAACGCCTGCACCACGAGAAACGGAGTGGTTGGCAGAGATGGAAGAGTGGACCAGATCATCTCAGAGGGAACAAACCCTTCAGAATGCAGAGAGAGGGCAGGGGACACGTGTCTGGTGGGACACCTGTTGGAGGTGTCAGAAATTGGGGAGGATTAACATGGAGGGCGATGAGGTGGAAGGGGAGGACTAGGGGAACTCCAGCAGAGATCTGGGTGGGGGGATGGACTGAGAGCAGACGTGGGAGAAACGCTGAGAGTTCTGGCGGAGAGGAAGCCATAGATGAGAGAAATGGAAGCACTGGTGTGGAAGGTGTTTCTGGCAGAATAGATGTGACAGAGGACAGTACAGTGGGCAGAGCCGCCGCCTCACAACACCAGAGACCCGGGTTTGATCCTGACCTCAGGCGCTGTCTGTGTGAAGTCTGTACGTTCTCCCTGTGACCGCGTGAGTTTCCTCCGGGTGCTCTGGTTTCCTCCCATATCCCAGGTCAGTAGGTTAATTGGCTGCTGTAAATTGCCCCTAGTGTGTAGGTGAGGGGTAGAATCTGGTGGGGGGGGGGGGGGGGGTGCGGTTGATGGGAATTAATATAGGGCACCAATGATCAATACAAGAGGGCATGGCTTTAAAGTAATTGGGGGGGGTTCAAGGGAGATGTCAGAGGGAGGTTTTTTACCCAGAGAGTGTTGGTGCGTGGAATGTGCTGCCTGGGGTGGTGGAGGCAGGTACATTGGTCAAGTTCAAGAGATTGTTAGATAAGCATATGGAGGAATTTAAGATAGAGGGATATGTGGGAGGAAGGGGTTAGACAGTCTTAGGTGTGGTTTGAAGGTCGGCACAACATGGTGGGCCGAAGGGCCTGTATTGTGCTGTATTATTCTATTAGTGTAAATGGGTGGTTGATGGTTGGCATGGATTTGATGGGCTGAAGGGCCGTTCCTGTGCTGTCAGACTGAGATACAGAGAATTGGGGTGACGAATGCTGGACCTACCAATGATGTTCAGGTCCCACAAGTGAGTAATTAAGAAAGGCGCAGTTGGGTGGAGATGGGGAGGTGCTGCCTGAGGGGGGACCGGAAGCAGATTCAATGGGAACAAGAGGCCAGAGTTCCATCAGCTGCCCTGGGCTTGGTCATGCCGGACTGGGCTGAGAGAGACGGCCAATCACCTGCCAAGAATGGTCATGGCCTCTCCTTCGTCCGAGCAGTTCAACAGCTTCTCCATGTTGGCCTCCAGCACAGCAAGGGACACCTGGAAGATGACCTTGATCCCTTCGTAGAAGAAGCAGTCGACCACAACCACAGCGCTCTCAAAGGGCATGACGCTGAGGAAGAGGGTGAGGAACCAAGACAGGGAGATGGTGCTGATAACACCCAGCTCCTGCATCCACTCGTACAGCAGGGGCAAGTGATCCCGCGTGAGGTCTTCAAATACTCCCTGGTCCACCAGAGCACCTGAAACAAAACGTGTGGAAAGGAAAATAACCAATGACCGCAAATAACTAAAGTAGTTAGTTGTTACACATTAAGAGCAGCAGGTCAGGTGACGTGTCACAACTGCAGCATGTGGGAGCTCCTGGACACCAGTGTCATCCAGGCAAATGCATCTGCAATTTGCTGCTCGAGTTGCTTCAGCATTTGGCACGCTGGCCTTCATCAGTCAGGGCAGTGAGTATAGAAGTTGGGATGTTATGTTGCAGTTGTACAAGATGTTGGTGAGGCCCTATTTGGAATATTGCGTTCTGCTCTGGTCACCCTGCTACAGGAAAGATGCCATTAAGCTGGAAAGAGTGGGGAGGAGATTTACAAGGATGTTACTGGGACTCGAGGGACTGAGTTATGGACAGAGGTTGAGCAGGTTGGGACTTTATTGATTGGAGTGTAGGAGAATGAGGGGTGACCTTACAGAGGTGTACAAAATCATGGGGCATAGACAGGGTGAATGCAGTTTTTTCCCCAGGGTTGGGGAATCAAGAACTAGAGGGTGCAGGTTTAAGGTGAGAGGGGAGAGATTTAATAGGAACCTGAGGGGCAACTTTTTCCACCCAGAGGGTGGTGAGTATATGGAACGAGCTGCCAGAGGAAGTGGGTGAGGTAGGTAAATTAACAATATTTAAAAAGATACTTGGACAGGTACATGGATAGGGAAGGTTTAGAGGGATATGGGCCAAGTGCGGGCAAATGGGGCCAGCATAGATGGGCATCTTGGTCGGCATGGACCAGTTGGGCCAAAGGGCCTGTTTCCGTACTGTGTGACTCTGTGATGTATAATGAACGAAAAAGTGAAGTTGTCCATTTTGGAAGGTAAAATAAGAAAGCACATTATGTGTGCAGTGGGAGATCGCAGAGCTGAGAGTTGCGGAGGGATCCGGGTGTCCTAGTGCGTGATTCACCCAAGACCAGTATGTAGGTAGTGCAAGTAATCAGGAAAGCCAACAGATGTTATGCTTCATTGGTAGGAGAATTGAATGCAGAAGGTGGCCAGTTATGCTTCAGGCAGTGGTGAGACCACATCTGGAATACTGTGGACAATATTCTCCTCCTTAAGGAAAGACCGAGAAGGTTTACCAGGTTAATACCTGCGACAGGCTGGTTGTCTTACAAGGAAAGATTGGAGCAGCTGAGCTTGTATCCACTGGAATCAGAAAGAGTGAGAGGTGATCTGATTGAAACGTACACAATCTAGAGTGGTCTACACAGGGTGGGCATGAAGATGTTTCCTCTTGTGAGAGAATAGAGATTGAAGAGTCACTGTGTAAAACTAAGGGATCCTCATTTAGACAGAGATGAGGCGAATATTTTTGTTTCAGGGGTTTGGGAGTTTGTAGAATTCTTGTCTGTGAACCACAGCAATGTTACTGACTCTGAACAAATGTCTGAAGATGCAAAAGCTTGAGAACATGTACCACCAGGCTCAAGGACAGCTTCTATCCTGCTGTTAGACTCTTGAACAGACCTCTTGAACGATTAAGAACTCCTGATCTCTCAATCTACCTTGTCATGGCTCTTGCACTTTATTGACGCTATGTGCCTGTGGCGCTGCTGCAAGTAAGTTTTTCATTGCACATGTGCACACACGGACTTGTGCATCTGACAATAAACTCGACTTTGACTTTGTCTGCCTGCACTGCACTTTCTTTGTAACTGTAATACTATACTCTGCAATTTTGTTTTCTTTGTACTACCTCGATGTACCTATGTTTGGAATGATCTGTATGAATAGCATGCAAAACAAAGCTTTTCACTGTATCTCGGTACACGTGACAACAATAAACCAATCACCAGACATCGCAGCAAGGCACTCCCTTCAGTGCCCATGGGTACAACTTGGATAATTGAATCGATCAATAATCTGAAAGTGGTTCAAGTGAAATTGCAATAATCTCTCGGCAGCCGTTTCCCGTTTCCAAATCGTACTTTCACAGTTTGATACATACAATATACTTTAAAAAAATTATGCATGTTTTGAATAAATGGAACTTCTAATTGTGGGAAGTTTAATGACACAGGAGGCGGCTAACTGTGCTGAGCACAGCAGCTCCTCAGCCCAATCCCACCTCAGCATCAGATTCTGTAGCCGCGCAGGTCACAGCTCAAACACAAGGCCTATCTGTGCAACGTTCCAAACCCATGGGAACTCAAGAAGCTGCAGAGAGTAGTGGACTCAGCCTAATACATCACGGGCACATCCCTCCCCACCATCGGGAGTATCTACAGGAGGTGCTGCCTCAAAAAGGCAGCACCCATCATCAAAGATCCCCACCATCCGGGCCGTGCCATCTTCTTGCAGCTCCCATCAGGCAGGAGGTACAGAAGCCTGAAGTCCCACACCACCAGGTTCAAGAACAGCTACTTCCCTTCAACCTTTTAGTTCCTGAACCAACCTGCACAACCCTAACCCTACCTCAGTACAGCAACACTGGGACCACTCTGATCACTTTGTTCTAAAATGGACTTTTCTTTCCAATTGTGCTTTTTTTTCTTGAAACATAAATTATACACAATTTTTACATTTGTTTTTCTTGTGAATGCTGCTTATCTGATGCTCTGCGCCTGTGATGCTGCTGCAAATAAGTTTTTCATTGCACCCGTGCACACATGGACTTGTACAGATAACAATAAACTCCATTTGGACTGTCCTCCCAATATCTAACCCTTTAAGCCCAGGATACTCTGTTAAATCTCCAAGGGGTATCAAAAACAAGAGGGCAGAGATTTAAGGCAAGAGGAAAGAGTTTTAAAGGGGATCTGAAAGTTTTTATTTCAACACACAGAGAGGGGTTGATATCTGGATCTCGCTGCCAGAGGAGGTGGTGGAATCAGATACAGTCACTGCGTTTACAAGGTATTTAGACACACACTTCAATAGACGATAGAGGGATAGGGTCCTAATGTGGGCAAATGGGATTAGTGTAGATGGGCAAGAAGGGTCGGCATGGACATAGTGGGCCAAAGGGCCTGTTTCTGTGCTGTACAACTCTATGACAGCCTCTAATCGAGGGTCACAGGAAGCCAGGCGGCTAGTTAGACTCACCGACCACCCTGGTGTTGTAGTAATCCGGTAGCATCCGCTCGCACAGAGCGATCAGGAGCCAGAAAGCTTCCTCTTCGTTGCAGTACAGCAAGAGAACAGAGGTGACAATGTTCATGGCCTGTAAGGATGAGGTCAGAGGTCAGAGCCTGGCTTGTCAGAGGAAGCTGCACCCATCAACACCCACCCCCTGCAGGCAAGTCCTTCAAAGAGGCCGTCACCCACAGCAACCCAAGGCTTGCGCTGGTCCAATCCTCAGCTGAGCTGCCAGCAAAGGCATCAGTGTTTCTGGGGCAGAAGCGGCAACAAACCATCCGTTGGAAGAACTCAGCGGGTCGAGCAGCACCTGTGGGGGGGAAGGAACTGTCGATATCTCGGGTCAAAATCCTGCATTAGGACAAATCCTTCCCCCCCTCCCCCCTCCCACAGATGCTGCTCGACCCGCTGAGTTCCCCCAGCAGATTGTTCGTTGCTCCAGATTCCACTCTTGTGTCAAGCATTAAGGCAAGATCATTATTTGATTCATTCAAAGGATTTAATTGCCCATCACTAGTTGCCCCTGAGAAGGTGGTGGTGAGCTGCCTTCTTGACCCGCTGCAGTCTGTGAGGTGTGGGTGTACCCACAGTGCTGTTAGGGAGGGTTCCAGGACTTTGACCCAGCGATGGTGAAGGAACAGTGATATATTTCCCAGTCAGGATGGGGTGTGGGTCGGAGGGCAACTTCCAGGGGGTGGGGGGTAGAGGGGAAGAGAGAGGGAGCAAGGGGTGAGGAAGGGTTACAGTGAGGGGGGAAGGCAGCCTGGAGAGGGAGGGGGGCATGTGGGGAGTGGAGGGGGGGGGGATGGGCGAATAGTTTTGAAGAGAGGTATGCAGGCTGTGGGGAGGGGTGGGGAGGAGTGGGTGTGGAGGGGAGGGCGGGACCGGAGGGGGGAGTGGGTGCGGAGGGGAGGGCGGGACCGGAGGGGGGAGTGGGTGCGGAGGTACTCACCTGGCAGTACCCGATGTTGGGGTTGCGGAGGGGGGAGCGAGGGTGTGGAGGAGTGAGCGAAAGGGGGGCAGGGAGCAGAGGGGGGCGCGGAGGGGTACAGTACCCAATGTTGGGGTTGCAGAGGGAGGAGCGGGGGGTGCGAAGGGGGGAAAACGGGGTACTCACCTGGCAGTACCCAATGTTGGGGTTGCGAAAAGCGTAGGCAGTCAGGACCCTGCGCAGAGCCGCAATGCCCAACTCGTTCTGGAAGGCCGGGTGTTCCGGCATCGAGCGGTGCAGGTCTCTCTCAATCTCCTCGGTGGCCAGGCTGTCCTTGCCCATGGACTCCTTCACCAGACCGGAGTAATAGCCAGGGTGCATCAGCATCTCGTTCAGAGCCCCTAGGAGAGACCGAGGAGCAGGGTGAGGGAGATCCTCCCAGGTACAGCTTACACCCTCCAGCCCAGGGGAGAAGGCGAGAGGGTGGGGACTCTCAGCTCAGGATGGGGAAGGGGGTAGCAGAAGGGTGGGTCTAAGAGACTTGTGTTGCTACCACAACTTCAGGAAGAACAAAGCAGTGGTGGTCAAAGTCCTGTTGTAGTCACTGCTATAACATAGGGCACTTGGCAGCCAAGATCCTTGCTGTGGGGAGTGTTGCAGAACAGAGGGAGCTCAGAGTAGAGGTACATGGTTCCCTGAAAGTGGCGTCGGAGGTAGACAGGGTGGTGAAGGCGTTTGGCACATTAGCCATCAGTCAGGGCATTGAGCACAGAAGTTGGGTGGTGGTTGAGCAGGATGCTGGTGAGGCCACACTTGGGAGTATGTGTCCAGGTTTGGTCACCCTGCTATAGGAAAGGTATAAATCCTTTCTGTGCTCTTTCCAGTTTAATAACAAGGATGTTGCCAGGACTCGATGGACTGAGTTATAGGGAGCGGTTGAGTGTAGGAGACCTGGAGGTGATTTTACAGAGGTGTATAAAATTATGAGGGGCATAGATAGGTGAATGCACTCAGTCCATATCTACCCCAGAGTTGGGAAATCTACAACTAGAGGGCATAGGTTTAAGGTGAGAGTGTTAATAGGAACCTGAGGGGCAACTTTTTTTTTAAAAAACGCAAAGGGTGGTATCTATGTGGAACAAGCTGCCAGAGGAAGTGGGTGAGGCAGGTACAATAACAACTTTTAAAAGTCAGTTGAACAGGTACATGGATTGGAAAGGTTTAGAGGGATATGGGCCAAACACAGGCAAGTGGGACTGACTTGGTGGGTACCATGGTTGGCATGGACGAGTTGGGCCGAAGGGCCTGCTTCCATGCTGTACAACTCTATATGGAGGAAAGGAGCTGGGCTGTGGATCAAAGGTGATCAGAGTGAATGGCAGAGCATCTTCAAGAGGCCGAGCAGTCTCTCACTTCACTTACCTTCCGAGTTGGGTGTCTAATGAAGATTAAGACCATTGTAAAGAGTGTAGCCCATCCAAGGGTAACTCCAGGGCACACACCATAAGACATAGGAGCAGAATTAAGCCATTCAGCCCATCGAGTCTGCTCCACCATTCAATCATGGCTGATTTTTTTTTCAATCCCATTCTCCCGCCTTCTCTCCATAACCCTTAACCCCCTCACTAATCAAGGACCTGTCGCTCTCTGCCTTAAATACACCCAATGACTTGGCCTCCACAGCCGTCTGTGGCAACAGATTCCACAGATTCACCACCCTCTGGTGGAAGAAATTCCTGCTCATCTCAGTTCTAAAGGGACGTCCCTTTATTCTGAGGCTGTGCCCTCGGATCCTGGACTCTCCCACTAATGGTAACATCCTCTTCACGTCCACTCTATCCAGGCCTATCTGTATTCAACAGGTTTCAATGAGATCCCCCCTCGTCCTTCTGCACCCCATCGAGTACAGGCCCAGGGATACCAAACGGTCCTCATGTGGCATGGTGCCCAAGCCCAGCAGGACTTTCCACCCGATTCTCTGAAGGACGCCACTGGTTTCTACCAACCCTGTGTGGTTCCAAAGGTGCAATACCTGAGAACAAGAGCCAGAGTTCTCCCCTCAGGGATTCAGGCAGACCCTTTAGCACGAGGTCCCGTGTCTTGGCCGTACGATACATGCACACCCCTCGACCAAATTCAAAGAAGTGGATGTTCCAGGATTCCTCCTTCATCTTCTCTTTGGCCTGTGCAGGCAAACAGAGAGACATCAGTACCAAACGCCAAGGGGTACCGCCACACCTTCGCCATGTGTTGCATCAGGAAGGCTGACAGTATTGTCCAGGATACCTGCCACCCTGGACATTCCCTTTTCTCTCTTCTACCTTCTGGGAGAGAAGATACAGGAGCTTGGAAGCCCGGATGTCCAGACTCAAAAACAGCCTCCAGTTCTGGTCTCCCACGTGGGAATGTCTCCACTCAGCTCCACGATGTTCAGCACCAACAATGACACTCTCTGTTCAAGATGGACGTGACTATTCAGTTGAGTCACTCTTGTAAACCATGCTCAAGCCTTCTCCGGGGCCACACAGTGGTGTAGCTGGCAGAGCCGCTGCCTCACAGCACCAGAAAGCCAAGTTCGATCCTGACCTCGGCTGCTGTCTGTGTGTGGAGTTTGCTCGTTCATTCTCCCTGTGACCGTGGGGGTTTCTTCCAGATACTCCAGTTTCCTTCAGCATCCCCAAGACACGAGGGTTCATGGGATAAATGTGGGTGGGTAGTAGAATCTGGGGGGGTTGGCAGGAATGTGGGGAGAAGTAGGTTACATGTGGGCGGGGGGGGAGATGGGATTGCTCTGTGAGCTGGCACAGACTCAATGGGCCAAATGGCCTCCTCACGTCCTAAGGTGATACACGATTCCCCAGGGCCGATCCACCAGTGAGACCAGAGCTTTCTCCATGAACTTCTGACCAAGGTTACGTACTTGTTTAACAAACCACCCCCGGTTTACAATTCCCTCAGTACCAAAATTCATCCCTGTGACTGGCTACTTTCTAACCAATAGCCTTGCTAGCCCACGCGGCTACTTTGGCCAATCCCTCCTGCCGAATCCTGGTGGATTGTCCCAGCATGTTCTGGAAGGACCATACCATCTTGGGGCTGAGCTCCTCCGGGGACTCCCTGCGGAAGATGCACATCAGCGGCTGGGTGGCAGTGGGCGTGGTCTCGTCGCTGAAGATAAACTGCTTGCTGTCCGACGCAGCCCCGGGACTCAGCGTCAGAGAACACGGGGAGGAAGCCCCTCCTAGTCCTGGGGAAACCTGGAACAAGGAAACACGTGGACTGATCAGAGAGTCCAGACAGTGTCCTCACTGCCTCTGTGGTCAGTACAGAATCCTCCCCCCCGCAATGTCCTCACTAGGAACTCAAGAACTAGGAGCAGGATGAGGCCATTCAGCCCATCAATGTCATGGCTGACCCAGTCTCATCCACTTTCCCAACCAATCTCAGTCACCTCTGATTTCCTGAAATCTATTGATTCCAGCCTTGAATACACTCCACCATGGAGTGGTTGGAGCCTTCTGAGAATTTGTAAAGTTTACAACCCACTGTGAAAAGAAATGTCTCCTCTTCTCAATCATGGTACAGTCAAGGAGGCAGGCACGGTAGTGTAGCGGTTAGCATAACACTATTACAGCGCCAGCGACCCGGGTTCAATTCCAGCTGTTGCCTGTAAGGAGTTTGTACGTTCTCCCCGTGTCTGCGTGGGTTTCCTCTGGGTGCTCCAGTTTCCTCCCACATTCCAAAGACATACAGGTTAGGAAGTTGCGGGCATGCTATGTTGGCGCCGGAAGAGTGGTGACGCTTGCGGGCTGCCCCAGAACACTCTGCGCAAAGATGCGTGTTTCGATGTACATGTGACTAATAAAGAAATCTCATCATAAATAGAGAGCTTATTTAGGGCACATTGTGATGAGGGCAATTTGATTCTGTAACAGGATAGAGATAGATTGGGCAAAAACCTGGCAAATGGAGTGTAATGTGGGGAAGTGTGAGGTCATGCACTTGGGTAAAGGGAGTCAAAAGGCAGATTATCTAAATGGAGAGAGACTGTGAGTGGGTGAAGTTCAGAGGGATCCAGGTGTCAATTGCATGAATCACAAAGAGCTAGCAGGCAGGTCCAACAAGCAACCCTTGGTGGTGAAGGACTTGGAGTTTAAGAAGAGGGCGGTTGTGTTCCAGGTGTACCAGGCCCAGGTGCGGCCACACCTGGAGGACTGCGCACTGTTTTGGTCCCCTTACCTAAAAAATGGGAGAGTATCATTGGAGGTGGTCAGGAGGAGGTTCACCAGGGTAATTCCTGGGATGAGTGGGTTGTCCTATCAGGAGAGGCTGGACAGTCTGAGTCTGCATTCCTTGGAGTTTAGAAGAATGAGGGATGACCTTATTCAAACATATGAGATCCTAAGGGGGCCTGACAGGGTGGGTGTTGAGATGTTCCCAGTGGCAGCAGAGTCACAAACAAGGGGACATGGTTACATGATCAGGGGCTGGTCATTTAAAACTTAGGTGTGTGCTGGGTGCCAGAAGGACTGGGGGGAGCAATGGGCCGTGAGAGAGGAGGGTGCAGGAAGGTAAGCGGGGGAGGGACTGATGGGTGCGCCCTGAGAGCCAGCACAAATTCGAGGGGCTGAACAGCCTTCACGGGTACAGAAATAGTTGAACTAGAACGGCAGAGGGAGGAGACGCAGGCAGGGAGACAGAGGAAGTGGAGAGAAGTGATAGACTGGAAAGAAGAAGCAAAAGGGAGATTGAGAAACAAGGGTGAGATATTGACAATTGGTTTATTCTAGTTACGCGTACCGAGATACAGTGAGCTCTTGTTTGCGTGCCGTCCAGACAGATTATGCCAGACACAAGCACAGTGAGGTAGTAAAAAGAAAACTGAATGCAGAATATAGTTTTACAGTTACAGAGAAAGTGCAGTGCAGGTAGACAAAACGTGCAAGGGCCACGATGAGGTAGATTGTGAGATCAGGAGTTCATCTTTAAGCGTACGAGAGGTCCATTCAAGAGTTTGATAACAGCAGAACAGAAGCTGTCCTTGAGCCTCAAACTTTTGTACCTTCTGCCCAATGGGAGGGGGAAGAGAAAATGACTGGAGTGGGAGGGATCCTTGATTAACAAACAATCTGCTGGGAGAACTCAGGTCAAACAGCAACTGTGGGAGGAAAGGAATTGTTGATGTTTTGGGTCGAAATGCTGAGGTCTGTTGCTCCACATTCTAGCAGTTGCAGTCACGTGTCTCCAGGTTCTTGATTACGTTGACAGAGTCAATGGAAGGGAGGCTGGTTTGCATAATGGACTGGGCTGTGCGCATAAGTAGGGCCATTGTGACTTAACATGCAGGGCAGTTGCACCAATGTAGGTGAATTAATGACACAAATGGACATTAATGCCTATGAAATTGTTGCTATTCCAGAGTCAACGGTTGAACATTAGTATCTAGAAGAAGAATCTCTCACAATCTACCTTGTTATGACCTTGCACCTTATTGTCTGCCTGCACTGCACTTTCTCTGTAACTGTAACACTTTATTCTGCACTCTGTTATTGTTTTCCCTTAAACTACCTCAATGCACTGATGTGATGAAATGATCTGTATGGGTGGCATGCAAAACAAAGTTTTTCACTGTACCTCAGTACATGGTCAAGTGGACAGTCAGAGACTTTTTCCTAGGGCGAAAATGGCTAACATGAGGGGACATAATTTTAAGGTGATTGGAGGAAGATATAAGGGGGATCTCAGGGGTAAGTTTTTTTTACACAGAGAGTGGTGGGTGTGTGGAACGCACTGCCGGCAGAGGTTGTGGGGGCAGATACATTAGGGACATTTTAAAGACTCTTAGATAGACACATGAATGATAGAGAAATGGGGGGCTATGTGGGAGGAAGGGTTAGATAGACCTTAGAGCAGGATAAAATGTCGGCACAACATTGTGGGCTGAAGGGCCTGTACTGTGCTGTAATGTTCTAGGTGACAATAATAAACCAATTTGAGGAGGGAAAGGAGGTGGGGAGGTGCAGGAGGGAATCGAGGCCATGGCGAGGATGGACAATGGTTTGGAAGATCCTGATGTGGGACCTTTGCAGGTGGAGCTGAGAGACAGCAGGGGCAGAAAATGTTGGTGGGGCCGTCCATCGGCCCCCAGACACCAGGGGTAATGTACCCGAAGGAATTAAACAGGACAGAGACACAGGCACGAATGAATTGGAATTGGTTTATTATTGTCACTTGTACCGAGGTCCAGTGGAAAAACTTGTCTTGCGTACTGATCGAACAGGTCAATTCATTACACAGTGCATTGAGGGTGTACAGGGGAAAATACAGAATGCAGAGTGAAGTGTCAAAGAGTAAATGATACGACTGTAATCATGGTAACTTCCGTCTACAAATAGATTGGACAAACCAAACCAGCAATGGTACCGAGGAGGAGGAAGTCGTGGTGTAGGTGGTGGTTTTATAGACCAGAGAAGAGGGTGGCCTCGACTGGGTTTGGTGCAATGAGAACAGCTGAATGAACAGTCTCGTGTGTGGTGCTTCAGGGAACTGTGGCCAGAACTTTATGGGATTCATCATTACGATGGAGATTGAAGTGGTAGAGTCAGAATCTGCGCTTCTGAATTTTGGGACATAGGTCTGTCATTTAGACATGGGGTGAGAAGGTTCACCCAGAGGGAGGTGAACTTCTACAACCAAGGCTGTGGAGGCCAAGCCATTAACCGTATCCCAGGAGGTGGTAGATACACGTCTTACTGCTCTGGGGGTCAAGGGGAGGAACAGGGTACTGAAGTAGATGGAGACACAGGAATCTGCAGGAGCAGCCCCACAGATTTGGCACAGACTCAATGATTCATCTCATTGTAAGTACAAACATTCTGCATTTACATAGGACCCTTGTCACCACAAAATGGCCCAAGGTGCTCCACAGGAGTATTTATCAAACAAATTGGCATGCTTGCCTTTACTGAGTTCAAGAGTCAGGAAGTTATATTGCAGCTTTATAAAATTCTGGTCAGGCTGCATCTGGAGTATTGCATTCAGTTCTGGTCACCCCCATTACAGGAAGGATGTGGAGGCCTTGGAGAGGGTGCAGAAGAGGTTCACCAGGATGCTGCCTGGATTAGAGGGCATGCACTACAAGCAGAGGTTGGACAAACTGTTTTTTACCTCTGGAGCGGCAGAGACTGAGGGGAGACCTGATGGAGGTTTATAAGATATGAAAGGCATAGATAGACAGCTGGTATCTTTTTCCCAGGGTTGAAATGTCTAACACATTGAAGGTGAGAGGGGTCAAGTTCAAACGAGATGTACTTCATTACAGAAAGGATGTGGAGTCTTTGGAGAGGGTGTAGAGGAGATTTACCAGGATGCTGCCTGGATTAGAGAACACATCTTATGAGGAGAGGTTGAGCGAGCTGGGGGTTTTTCTCTTTGGAGTGACGCAAGATGAGAGGTGACTTGATAGAGGTGTATAAGATTATGAGGGGCATAGACAGAGTGGGCAGCCAGCACCTTTTCCCCAGGGCGGCAATGGCCAATACCAGAGGACATCTGTTTAAGGTCAGAGGAGGAATGTTTAGGGGAGATGTCAGAGGTAGGTGTTTTTTTTTATTTACAGAGAGAGTGGTGGATGCCTGGATTGATCGTGGAGTAGGTTTATATAGGTCGGCACAACATTGTGGGCCAAAGGGCCTGTACTGTGCTGTTCTATGTTCAGGGCAAGGTTGATTTTTCCCTTTTTTTTATACACAGAGAGTGGTGGGTGCCTGGAACGTGCTGCCAGGTGTGGGGGTGGAGGCAGATACGACAGAGGTGCTTAGGAGGCTCTTAGATGGGCACAGGAACGTGCAGAGAATGGACAGTGTGCAAGAAGAAGGGACTAGTTTAATTAGGCATCATTAGCTTAATTAGTTCAGCACAACACTGTGGGCTGAAGGGCCTGTCCCTGTGCTGTACGGTTCTAGGTTCTAAATTGTGCCACACAAGGAGGCCTGCCGAGTTCCTCCAGCACCACAGTGTTTTTCACATAAGGAGGTATTAGGGGAAATGACCAAATGTTCTCTCAAAGATGAAGAAAGAAAGAGGTGGGGAGGTTTATGGGGCGACTTCCAGAGCTCAGGACCCAGGCACAGACACATTGGTAGAGAACTTCAAGTGCAGGGTTGATGCAGAAGCCATGGTGTAGGGCGGAGATCTCGGAGGGTCTAGTGCCGGAGGTGGTCACACAGGGAGTGAGGGGGGAGAAGGGAAAAGGAAAGACTTGGTTACCTGACCCCCTGGGCTGTTGGGGCTCTGGGCTCGCTTCCTGGATGGAGTTCGCTGCAGGAAGTCCGAAATTCTCTGCACCAGGAAATCCCGGTCCTTCAGGTTGGCGAAGAGGAAGGTCATCTTGTTCTTGGTGCTGATGGACAGAGGGCTGGGGAGAACGCTGGAGCTGTCTGCCTTCTCAACAATGCTCACCTAACACAGAACACCACAGAGCATGGGTCAGCAGTGGAGTGACAACCTTGTCCTTTCCCATAACGTCGTCAACCAAGTCGGAAGGTAGGAGATTGGGGGTAACCTGATAGAGGTGTATAAGATCATGAGAGGCATAGACAGGGTGATAGCACACAGTCTTTTTCCCAGAGAGGGGGTGCTAAAAACAAGAGGGCAAAGGTTTAGGATCAGAGGCGAGAGAGATTTAAAAGGGACATCAGGGGCAGCTTCTTCACCCAAAGGGTGGTGTGTATTTGGAATGAGCTGCCAGAAATAGTGGTTGAGGCCGGCACATTAGCAACATTTAAAAGCCATCTAGATAAGTCCACTGATAGGAGAGGTTTAGAGGGCTATGGGCCAAATGTGGGCAGATGGGACCGGCTCACTGGGCAACACAGTCAGCATGGACGAGTTGGGCCGAAGGGCCTGTTTCCGCCCTGTCTGACTATGACCGAGCCACAATCGACAAGTCCGTAATATATGCGGTCCCATCATACAACTGCTTCATCTTTCTTGATGAAGTTCAGCCCTGAGACCAGGCTGGGGCTGGTACTCATTGCCTGTCCCACGTCACCCTGATATGGTGCAGGTGAGCTGATGCTAACAGACTTTGATACAAACCCAGGGCCTCCCTGGGGCCATCTCAGAGGGCAGCTACAACTCAACATCATTGGTGAGGGACAGGAGTCACCAGACCACTAGAAGATTTCCTTCCTTAATGGACACCAGTGGATTTCTAACAGCTTCACTGTTACTGAACCTATGAACACTACCTCATTATTCCTTTTTTTGTACTATTATTTTTGTAATTTATAGTAACTTTATGTCATTCCAGTGTACTGCTGCCATTAAACAAATTTCACGTCATACAAGTCCAGTGATAATAAACCTGATTCTGATAACAAGAACAGATACTAGTTTCTAAAAAACCAAATTATATTCTGAAATTATGGGGGATAGGAATCGAGCTCTTTCTAATTCCGAGCCCTGGAACATAACTATCACAGTGTTGGATTCCAGCTCTTAGCAGAGCAGGGATTTATTATCGGCCCCTTTATGGTAAAACTCAGACAGTTCACTTTCCAATTCTGGGACTACCGGTATCTGTAACATGGCTTCAGAGTTTCACTGAAGGGTTTGCAGATTTAAGGTTTGTCTTCACCCCTCCTGGGACAGAACGAGTCAGCACGGGGTCACACAGTGATGGCCTTACCTCCCGCAGGGGGATGATCAGGTTGCAGGCATCTTCCTCTTTGCTGGCAAAGCAGATGTAGTTATTGGAGACGAACATCTGACCCATGATGTGCATCTTATTGAAGGGGTCCAGAGGGTGCACTCCGTGTGGCCGTTCCAACCTCTCGTCCCTCGGGAGCTGGAACGTGGACCGGTAACGCTCGTTTTTTGGCTCGAGCATCCAGGTCCCTGCAGGTGACGACACAAAGACAGCAGCAGTGAGGAGAAGGAACCTTTGACCAAACTCAGTGTGAATAGAGGTGGACGAAAAATTTGAATGAAAATGGAGAAAATGGCAACCAAACGACCCTCCTCCCATCGGGCTGAAGATACAAAAACCTGAAAGCAGGTACCACCAGGCTCAAGGACAGCTTCTATCCCATGTTATAAGACTATTGAACAGTTCCCTAGTACGATAAGATGGACTCCTTGACCTCACAATCTACCTCATTGTGACCTTGCAACTATTGTCTGCCTGCACTGCACTTTCTCTGTAACAATTTACTCTGCATTCTGTATTGTTTTCCCTTGTGCTACCTCAATACACTGTGTAATGGATTGATCTGTATGAACGGTATGCAAGACAAGTTTTTTCACTGTACCCTCAGTACACATGATAATAATAAACCATTCCAATTCTTTGCTATTCATGGGTTTTAACAAAGATCCGACACTCAGATACATCTGCAGCTCTCAGAGGGAAAATGAAGCATCTTGGTGAGTCAGTGCCTGATCTCGGGCCCCTGGATGTCCCAGAGCTTTTATATAACCAATGAGGTCTTTCTGCACTGTAGGTACTTTGTAATTTAGGAAACTTTGTAAGCTTTCACACACAACAAAACTGCCAGCTCTGGAGAGAGTGATCATAAAATCCAATTATTTTATTAACTCAGCTTGAGGGGTAACATTGGCTGAAAAAGAGTAGGCCATTCAGCCCCTCATGCCTGCTCTGCTGGTTCATGGCTGAGCTTTTACCTCAGTGCCAATTTCTTGCAATAAACCATGAGGCCGGAATATCCAAATATCTAGTGATTATCTCGACTGGACGCAGTGACCAAGCCTCCATCCCCAAGAAGATTCACCACCCTCTGGGTGAAGAAATTCCTCCTCAGCTCAGTCCCGAGTGACCGATCCCTTACTTTGAGACCCATTTCTGGACACCTCAGCTTGGGGAAAGACATCTCTGTGGTTGCCCTCGACAAGCCCTGTAAGAAGGTTTTTAAGTTTCAATGAGATCACCTCTCATCCTTCCAACCCCAGAGTACAGGCCCAGCCAGCCTAATCTTCCATATGGGACAAATTTTGCTGTCCTCCTGCAATTGAAAGTATATCCTTCCTTTGGTAGGGAAACCTGAACAGTTCACAACATTCCAGTGTGGGCTTTACATAATTGAAGACATCTTTAATCTTGTACTCAAATCCTCCTGCAATAGCAGAGAATGCTTTCTGTACCCGCACACTAACTTTCAGTGATTTCTGTTTGAAGCTCCCTAAACACCAACAGTTTACACATAGAATTGGCCACCTCTGGGAATCTTTCTGCTCTCTGAAGTAGACTTCAGGATCTCTTACGATTCTCACACAGCAGCCAGGGAACCTTACCCGGAAGATGACGCCTCTACCGCTGCATTGAGAGAGCACTGTCCGCACTGGGCGAGCAGCCGCTCTGCACCGATAGAATGCCGCATTCTCAGGGGTGCTGCTTAAGAATCATCCGGAGAGTCACAGGGAGATACAGCACGGAAGCACTCTGGGTCTGCTCTTAGGTGACTTGGCCTTGAAGAGGGTGTGGAGGTGGGGGTTAGTGGAGTGGCCCCAGGGCTGGGGACTGGAGAGATGGGTTATTCTCTGCACAGCAGAAGTGGTTAAGGGGAACTTAGTGGAGGTGTTCAAGATCAGGGAGAATGAAGTATTCCCAGTGGTGGAACGCTGGCGTTCCCGGTGACACGGAGGAAAGGGATCAGCAGAGAGGACGGATGGGGCGCAGAAGAAGAAGAATTTTCTGCTCTTGGACAGGTACATGGACAGGAGAAGCTCAGAGGGATATGGGCCAAACACAGGCAAATAGGACCAGCTTAGATGGGCATCTTGGTCAGCATGGACGAGTTGGACCGAAGGGCCCATTTCCATGCTGTATGACTGTGACTTATAATGATTAACACTGGCAGTGAGAACAGAAAGTTCTGTTCTGTGAGCTCAAAGGTACATATGTTTGTTTGAAGGGCAGTGACACAGAGAACACAGAGGGATCAATAACATTAAATGTCACTTCAGGAGCACTCTGTAAAATGCTGGGCACCACCTCAGCAGAGGGTGCAAATCAATGCAACTGGACACGGCCAAAGGTTGGGTCACAGAGAGGTTACACAAACTGCTAGTTCTCCCAGGAACATGAATGGCCAAGGGTTGATTGAGATTGAGGTTCTTTGGATTTTAAAGGGATCGGATAAAGTTTAAACTTTTTCCCCTGGTGGGGAGTAGAGAACAAGGGGAATCTTAAAATTGGAACCAGGTTGTTCAGGAAGAAATCAAGGAGGTTCTTCACACAGATGGTGGAACTTCTTTCAGGTAAAGGGATTACTATTGACTCCCGTGACGATTTTGCTACACAAGAGTACTGAGTGAGACGGAGAACCAAGACGTCCCAGAGCTGGGTCAGTAATTGACCCAACCAATGGAGTGACCACCCTGAACTGTTGACACAACCCAGATCTAAGGCTACCATACAGACAGGAAGGCTACCGAGAGCTGCAGGTTGGGTCTGGTCTGAAATCTCGTCGGGATCATCAGAACAAAAGGAACAAACCGCTTGAGTGCAGAGACGTGCTTGAGCGTGCTCTTGGGCTTGGGCAGACACTTGTCCTCAGAGAAGCCCTCGTTGTCCAGCAGCTGCCGCATGGCGATGTTGGCCAGTTGCTCCATCAGCTTGAAGGTCTCGCCAATGTTGAGGAACATGGAGAGGTAGTGCTCCTGGTCTCTGGTGCTGACCTTGATGCACTCGGGGAAGAGCAGTGTGGCATTCTTCTCCAGCTGGGTCACGTCAACCCATCCGATCACCAGCTTCACTGAAACCAGAGGAGACTCATTAAACCCCGGGCCATCAGTCACTCAGTCACCACCTCCCAACAGGCAATGGGGCGACGGCTTCTGCACCACGTGCACTCACACAGACACACAACTCGTCAACCAACTCACAGCAACTGCTTTACTCTGAGCTCCTCATCCTTGTTCTCAAACACCTCCCTGGTCTCAACACTCCCTACACCCCTCCGTCCCTCCAAAATCTGCGCACCTCCAATTCCAACCTCTAGATTATCCCTGATGTTAATCGCTCCTCTGCTGATGCCTGTGCTTCAGACATCCAAGCCAGTCCTTCTGTCAAAGTGTCACGGCACGGAAACAGGCCCTTTGGCCCAACTCATCCATGTCGACTGTGTTGCCCAGTGAGCTGGTCCCCACCTGCCCGCGTTTGGTCCATAGCCCTCTAAACCCCTCCTACCCATGGACTTATCTGACGGCTTTAAATGTTGCTTAACGTGCCCGCCTCAACACTATTTCTGGCAGCTCATTCCAAAACACGCACCACCCTTTGCGTGAAGAAGCTGCCCCTGATGTCCTTTAAATCTCTCCCCTGATCTAAACCGATGCCCTCTTGTTTTTAGCTCCCCCTCCCTGGGAAAAAGACTATGTGCCCTCACCCTGTCTGTGCCCCTCACGATCTATACACCCTCTATCAGGTCACCCTCAATCTCCTATGTCCAGGGAATAAAGTCCCTCGTCTACACACACTCTCTTGTAACTTCATGGGTCAAAACCCTGGAACTGCCTCCACATCAGGTTATGTGCTATGATGTGATGCTGCTGCAAGTAAGTTTTTCTTTGTTCCGTGCACACATGTACGTGTGCACGTGACAATAAACTCAACTTTGACTTTGAACAGAACCATGGGAGCACCATCACCAGTGTTCAAGGTGACTCATCCCACTTTCTCAAGGGGTAATAAAAAATTTTATTTCTCCCACAAGTTAATTAGTGACCATTTCACATCCCATTGTCTTGGTGTCCCATGCAAGTAGAAACATCTCTCCATCTACCCCTCACAATTCTATTGCACTTCCATTTCTAATCATCCAGAGAAAAGATCACTGGTCTGTTCACCTTTCCTGTCAGGTCTCATTCAGGGGAGTAGATTTAGGACGGAGATGAGGAGAAACTGCTTCTCCCAGAGAGTCATGAATCTGTGGAATTCTCTGCCCGGGGAGGCAGCAGAGGCTACCTCATTAAATATATTTAAGACACGTTAGATAGATTTTTGCATAGTCGGGGAATTAAGGGTGATGGAGAAAAGGCAGGTAGGTGGATCTGAGTCCATGGTCAGATCAGCCATGACATTGAATGGCGGAGCAGGCTCGATGGGCCGGATGGCTGACTCCTGCTCCTATCTCTAATGGAGCTTTGACAGAATGTTTTGCACCACATTTCCACTGCAGTAACACAGAGGCCAGCACACTCCTCAGCGAGCTGTGTGACTTTGACAAAGCTTGACACGAATTAAGATAGGTTCCCTGTCTTCTGCCTGGTTTCGCGGGCTTAAGTGCACTGTTACGCAGTCACCTTGAGAGTGAGCGAGCTGGCTTCTCACCTTCCTTTCCCAGTAGGAAGGAGTAGAAACACAGGTGATTGACGCTGAGGTAAACCCATCCTTGCCAAGGGACCCTGCCCTTCCAGTAGCTACACGAGTAATAATTCACCAACTTTTCCTCTTCCGGCATTCCAAACAGCTTCCGCATCTTCAATTCCGCTTCCTTGAACTTTCCGGAATCCTCCTCCTCTTTTGCTTCCTGGTTCTTGTTTTCCTCTGCAAGGATTCCCTGAAACAGAAAACGGGTAGCAGATGCCACAGGGAATGTGACCGAGTGTGTAAGGTGTGGAGGTATCCATCGTATGGCTCCTCCCTTCCCTTCCCATCCCAGATCTCTCCATCTCAGGGGACAGGCTAGCCACAGACACCAATTACAAGCCCACAGACACCCACAGCCATCTCAACCATGAGGGATCTATTTCAATCTCCCAGTTCCTCCATCTCCATTGTGTTTGCTACAGTGACAACACTTCCCTCTGAGATGTCCCTCCTTCCTGAACTGTGGCTTCCCCTCCACCACAGTGGACAGAGCCTTCATCACACCTCATCTGTTTCCCTCACCGCTTCCCCTCCAGGGCAGAGCAAGGGCACAGGTCTGCTGGTCCTCACCTTCCACCCTACCAGCCTCCACATCCAACAAGGTATCCTTTGCAGCTTCCCTCAAAGACACACGTTCTCCTCCCCTCCACTTTCAGCTTTCCGAAGGGACTGTTCTCTGTGCCACTCTCTGGTCTATTCCTCTATCCCCTAACCACCACTCTCCCCTTACACCACTTTCCCAAGCAACAGCAGGCAATCGATGTCCACCCACAGTCCAGAGACCCCAACAATCCTTCCCAGTGAAGCAGTGATTCACTTGCACTCCCTTCCAATCCAGTGTACTGCACTCCGTGTTCACAATGCAGCCTCCTCTACACTGGACAAGCCTAACACACGGTGGGTGATTGCTTTACAGAGCTCCTGCACTCAGTCCTCAGGAGTGACTGAGCTTCCCGTTCCAGCCACTTTAGTTCCCCGTCCCACTCTGACCTATCAGTCTGTGACCTCCTGCACGGTTACAGTGAGGTGCAATACAAACACCTCACCTTCTTCTGTCTGACTCATTGCAGCCTTGCAGCCCATCCACCCGGGTCATTCTCTCTCCTCTCCTCTTCCATCAGGCAGAAGGTACAGGAGTCTGAGGGCACGTACCACCAGACTCAAGGACAGCTTCTACCCCACTGTGATAAGACTATTGAATGGTTCCCTTATACAATGAGATGGACTCTGACCTCACGATCTACCTTGTTGTGATCTTGCACCTTATTGCACTGCACTTTCTCTGTAGCTGTGACACTTTACTCTGTACTGTTATTGTTTTTACCTGTACCACCTCAATGCTCTCTGTACTAACTCAAATGTAACTGCACTGTGTAATGAATTGACCTGTACGATCGGTGTGCAAGACAAGTTTGTCACTGGACCTCGGTACAAGTGACAATAATAAACCAATACCAATCGATTTCTCCACCTTTCTGCCTGTACCAGAACCAGTCATTACTGCTGTCAGTCATCCATCAGCTCTCCTCTCTCCACTAGTATAGCCTGACCTGCCGGGCACGTCCCATAGCCCTGCCATCAGCAACACACAACACAGATAAAGAAGGATAATCACCTCTAACTGCCCCATGTGACCTGGTCTCTCCCTATCGCAGATATTTCCTTTCTCCTATCTGTCGCTCCCTTCACTGCAACTTAAAACTTACTGTGTTTATCTCTATCCCAGTTCTGGTAAAGGCTCTCCAACCTGAAACATTAACTCCGTCTCTCTCTTCACAGACGCTGCCTGACCTGCCGTGTTTTTCCAACATTTTCTGTATTTATCTCAGATTTCCAGCATCTGCAGTTTTGTGTTTACAGCCAGCTTCCCAAAACAACCGCAGGCAATGCCCTTCCCCACTGAGCCAGTCCTGGGCAGAGAAGATAATCCAATTTCACGGCCGCTCACTGTTTTGTCACTGACCTGGATTTTGCCCTTGACAAACGTCGTCACATCCTCTTCGTTCTCGAAGACGGACAGCGTCTGCAGGAGATTCGCCTCCAGCCACTCCCAGTGCTTTGTGATTTCCTTCCTGGAGCTGCCTAATCCGTCAGACAACGCAGAGAGGATTCAAATTAATTATCCTGAACAACAACCAAATGTTACGGACGGCAAAGTGGTGCAGCGGGTAGTACTGCTGCCTCACAGCTCCAGTGACCTGGTTCAATGTCCACCATGGCCATCTGGAGCTCCCACTTGCAGCCACTTTAATCCCCTCCTCATTCCCACACCGACCTGTGTGTCCTCAGCCTCCTCCACTGCCGTGGTGAGGCCAAACACAAACTCGAGGAACAGCCCCTCATATTCCCCCCGGGGAGTCTACACCCCGACGGCACGGACATTGAATTCTCCAACTACAGGTAATCTGCTCCCCCTCTGTCCCTTTCTCCTCTCCCCCTGATCTACCCAGCCCCCAGCACCCTGTTCCTTCCCCCCCCCACCCACTGCATCTGCCCGTCACCCACACACCCCTCCCACTGGGTCCCCTCCCCCCCACTGTTCCCATCTGCCCTCCCCACCTCCCTTATTTGTTTCCAGGCTCCACCTTCCTCTCCCATCAGATCCCACCATCTGCAGCCCTCTGTCACCTCCACCTGTCCCCTCCCAGCCTCTGTCGCTGTTCCCACCCTCCCCTCCCCCATCTACCGATCCCCCCCCCCCCTCCTCACCAGGATCTACCCATCACCTGCCAGCTCTTTCCCCGTCCCTTCCCCTCACCCCCCCTTATACCGGCCATCTCCCCTGTACTCGTTCAGTCCAGATGGAGGGTCTCACCCCGTAACGGCGACTGTCCATTTGCCTCCAGATGCTGCCTGACCAACTGAGTTTCTCCAGCATTTTGACTTTTGATCTCAATTATCTCATTCCTTCACCCTACATTCCAGAGAGCTCTGCAACGTGAGCTGAGCTAATTTATGAATAAAATCCCAAGTTCACTTTCCATATAATGCACCTCTCCGTGGTTACGGGGCCTTTAGTTCAGACCCTGCAATAGCCAGGCTCTGTTCCCACTTGGTCTTACCACACGCAATGTTCCAGTACACCTGAGAGTCCTGGGTCTGATGCAGGATCCTGTACGGGGCAACACGTGCACTCGAGTCCAACACAACGTCCAGCGTCCCCACCAGAAGTCCTGTTGGGGGAAGGAAGGTGATCAGTGACCCAGGAGAACGGGATGTTACCTGGAACGGAGGGTTGTGGTTATCAGGAGAGATCGGAGAGGTTAGGTTTGTTCTCAGTGGAGGCGGCTGAGGGTTGACCTTAGAGTTTATAAAGTTATAAGGGGCGTAGATAGGAGAAAGAGGGTCTTTTTCCCAGGGTAGGAGAGTTTAGAGGGCACAGGTGAGAGGAGGTCACAGGGCTAAGTGTTTCACACAGAGGGTGGTGGGTGTATGGAACAAGCTGCCAGAGGAAGTGGTAGAGGCAGATATAATGACAGTGTTTAAAAGGCATTTGGACAGGTACAAGGATAAATTGGTATTGGTTTATTATTGTCACATGTACTGAGGTACAGAGAAAAACTTGTCTTGCATACCGTTCATACAGATCATTTCATTACACAGTGCATTGAGGTAGTACAGGGTAAAACAACAACAGAATGCAGGGTAAAGTGTTACAGAGAAAGTACAGTGTAGGCAGACAATAAGGTACAAGGCCATAAACGAGGTAGATTGTGAGGTCAAGAGTCCATCTTATCGTACTAGGGGACTGTTCAATAGTTTTATAACAGCGGGATAGAAGCTGTCCTTGAGCCTGGTGGTACGTGCTTTCAGGCTTTTGTATCTTCTGCCCGATGGGAAGGGGGGAGAAGAGAGAATGTCCGGGGAAAGGAGATAGGAAAGGTGCAGAGGGATGTGGGCCAAACGTCGGCAAATGGGAGCGCCACACCGTGGGAGGGGCCTCCTTCTGCATGAGACACAAAAATCACAACACTGGGTGTCTTCTCCGTTTCTCGCACCACCAACAGCGTTGTCTGTTTTTAGTTCAGATCGTCACCACCTACTGTGGTTTCCTCATTATCTCGTCATTTACACTGCTCTGTGGGAACTTGCTGTGCATAGATAGTCAGCTGTGCTTTCTGTATTTTGACCACAATCATCGACTGTCCCACAGTCATGGAAAGTGTGGTCAAAATACTCGCCTTTCCTCAGTCAACATCATAAGTTATCACACCCCAGACTAACTGAGTCACAAGTCTTCAAAATACTCGCCTTTCCTCAGTCAACATCATAAGTTATCACACCCCAGACTAACTGAGTCACAAGTCTTGTGACCATTACTGCACAGCATGACAGCCCGTTTCCACAGAAACACTGCAAAAGGAACTCATTGTAAGAAGGACTGCCACAGGGTAAACACAAGTGCAGCTTTCATCGTGGCTTGGCTCAGTGAAGAATCTGAGAGATTTGGACGAAATGGGATTGAGTTTCAAAACAGGAGAAACCCTTCATTCCCCAAGTTATCGGGGACACTGACACTGGGAGGGTCCAGCCTAGGGAACTCCCAACATGGTCAAGGAGAGGCCTGCTGGAAGTCTCTGAGACCATGAAAGGTTAGATAGGTGTCGGGAAAATCTTTCCACTTGGGCTGTGTCCAGAACTTGGCAAATTAACATCAGACAGTCATCAATAAATCCATTTGGGAATTCAGGAACCTCAGGAGTGGGCAGGATGTGGAACTCGCTACCACAGGGATCCACTGAGGCACAGAGCCAAGAAATTCTACAGTGGTTCCACTTCATCAGGAGTTTGAGGAGATTCGGTCTGTCACCAAAGGCTCTTGCGAATTTCTACAGATGTACGGTGGGGAGCATTCTGACTGGTTGCATCACTGCCTGGTATGGAGGCTCCAATGCACAGGATCGCAAGAGGCTACAGAGGGTTGTAGACTCAGCCAGCTCCATCACAGGCACAACCCTCCCCACCATCCAGGACATCTTCAAGAGGCGGTGCCTCAAGAAGGTGGCATCCATCATCAAGGATCCTCACCACCCAGGATATGCCCTTTTCATTTTACTACCATTGGGGAGGAGATACAGGAGCCTGAAGACCCACACTCAATGATCCAGGAACAGCTTCTTCCCCTCAGCCATCAGATTTCTGAACGGTCCATGAACCCATGAACACTCCCTCGTTATTCCTCTTTTGCACTATTTATTTTTGTAACTTATAGTCATCTTTCTGTCTTGCACTATACCGCTGCCGCAAAACAACACATTTCATGACATATGTCAGTGATAATAAACCTGATTCTGATTCCAATCAAAAAACAAAACTGCAGACACTGGAAACCTGAAATCAAACTGGAAACACTCAGTGAATCAGACAGCATCTGAAAGAGAAACAATCAGGTCGTTTCATCAGAACTGGGAAACAAGCTTCTCTCATTCCCAGTTCTGATGAAGGGCCCCAGACCGGAGACGTTAACTCTTCCCCTCTCCACAGATACTGCCTGACCTGCTGAGTGGTCCCAACATTTCTTCTTTCTGTGGCAGAGGGACATTTATGGGAATCTGGATAAACAGGAGGTTGAGGGAAGTTGAAGGATGTGGTGGGAGAGGAGGTAGAATGGGGACAGGTGGCAAGGGTGGCAATTAAAAACACTGGCACAGTGTCACAGAGATGTACAGCAGGGAAACAGGCCCTTCGGCCCACCCAGTCCCTGCTGACCACCAACCACCCATTTACACCAATCCCATTTTATTCCTATCAACTCTCCCCCGATTCTACCCCTCCCTCACCCACACATGGGGGCCAATTTACAGTGGCCAATTAACCCACTTACCCACACGTCTTTGGGATGTGGGAGGGAACTGGAGCACCAGGGAGAGTGTGCAGGCTTCACACAGACCAGAGGTTGGGATTGAACCTGGATCCCTGGAGCTGTGAGGCAGCGGCACTACCCGCTGAGCCACTGTGCTGCCCTGGAGGTTTTGCCCTCTGATCGTGCCCAAAGAGATCAAGTGACTGTCTGTGCAGGCAGATGATCCAGACAGGCAGATGATCCACTGTATCAGGGACGGGGAGTTCCGCCAACAATCCTCTCCCACACAGACACTTGCCTCCATCCCTACAGAAGACCCTGTCCTCCTTACTGTAACTGCTTTTGCAGGATCTGGACGTCACTGGCAACACGAGCGATTATCAGCCATCCCCAACAGCCCCCCGAGAAGGTGTGGGGTGAGCCATCTGCTTGAACGGTTGCAGTCCCTCTGGGGAAGGTGCTCCCACACAGCTGGTGGGGAGGGAGTCCCAGGGTTTAGACCCGGCAGAGATTAAGAACCGGTGATAGTTTCCAAGCCAGGAAGGTGCGTGGCTTGGAGGGGAATTTGCAGGTGGTGATGCTGCCCTGTGCCTCCTCCCCTTGCCCAGGGAATTATCAACCAAAGACACAAACACTGGGCCAACTTCTATCGATGTACCACAGAAAGCATCCTATCCGGATGCATCACGGCTTGGTACAGCAACTGCTCTGCCCAGGACCGCAAGAAACTGCAGAGAGTTGTGGACACAGCCCAGCGCATCACGGACACCAGCCTCCCCTCCTTGGACTCTTGTCTTTACCTCTCGTTGTCTTGGTGAAGCAGCCAGCATAATCAAAGCCCCCACCCACCAGGGTCATTCTCTCTTCTCTCCTCTTCCATCAGGTAGAAGATACAGGAGCCTGAGGGCACGTACCACCAGACTTAAGGACAGCTTCTACCCCACTGTGATAAGACTATTGAACGGTTCCCTTATACAATAAGATGGACTCTGACCTCACGATCTACCTTGTGGTGACCTTGCACCGTATTGAACTGCACTTTCTCTGTAGCTGTGACACTTTACTCTGTACTGTTACTGTTTTTACCTGCACTACATCAATGCACTCTGTACTAACTCAATGTAACTGCACTGTGTAATGAATTGACCTGTACGATCTGTATGCGAGACAAGTTTTTCGCTGTACCTTGGTACAAGTGACAATAATAAACCAATACCAACGCCAAATTCAATAAAGCTCTCCACTTGGAGATCGTTCGTTCAGATTTCTGAAGTAGACTGTCAGCATTTGCTGTTTAAAGAAACTATTTCAAACTTGCAGCTTCCCAAGTACTCTCATCATTTACACCTTTCCCCTCTCAGCTGCCCCAGGACTAAGTGCTCAGCCGAGAGCTGGTTACCCTGAGCTGCCCGTGTCCTGCCTCTTTAATTCACCTGCCCAGCGTGACTCGTCCCTGCCCTCCTGCACTGTCACAGTGAGGACCAAGTTCTCCATTTTCCCCAGGGTAGAAATGTCAAGTACTGGAGGACATGCTTTTTTATGAGAGGAGGGAGGTTTAAAGGAGATATGCGGGGCAAGCTTTTCTCCCCTACACAGCGAGTGGTGGCGGGTGCCTGGAACGCACTGCCAGGGGTGGTGGTGGAGGCAGCTACGACCGTGGTCAGGCACATGAATATGCAGCGAATGGAGGGATGTGGATTATGTACAGACAGAAGAGATTTAGTTTAATTCAACAATAGCATTCAACACCAGCACTGTGGGCCAAAGGGCCTGTTCTTGTGTTGTACTGTTCAGTGTTCTCCGTTAACACAAGCTTGAGGAACAGCACCTCACCTCCCGTCTCGGCATCTTGCAGTCTTCTGCACCCAACATCGAATTAGAACCACAGAACACTACAGCACAGAAAATAGGCCATTCAGCCCTTCTAGTCTATGCTGAAATTTTACTCTACTAGTCCCATTGACCTGCACCCAGTCCATAACCCTCCAGACCTCTCCCGTCCATGTATCTATCCAATTTATTCTTAAAAGTTAAGAGTGAGCCCGCATTTAAGTCAGATGGCAGCCCATTCCACACTCCCACCACTCTGAGTGAAGAAGTTCCCCCAAACCTTTCCCCTTTCACCCTAAAGCCATGTCCTCTCGTACTTACCTCTCCTAATCTAGGTGGAAAGAGCCTACTCACATCAACTCTGTCTATACCCCTCAATTTTGTAAACCTCTATCAAATCTCCCCTCATTCTTCTACGCTCCAAGGAATAAAGTCCTAACATGTTCAATCTTTGCCTGTACCTCAACTCCTGAAGACCCAGCAACATTCTAGTAAATCTCCTCTGCACTCTTTTAATCTTACTGATATCCTTCCTGTAGTTAGGTGACCAGAACTGCACACCAGAATTCTCCCACTTTAGGTAACTTGCTCCCTTGCGTCAGAGCTGGAGATTTCTGCCTGTCACTATCTTGGCCTTGTTTTTCTCACTGGGACGCCCCACAACCCTGCTGTTAACAACACATTACACAGAGAAGGAACCCGATCTGATCCAAATGGCACATTAGGTTAGAAAGCAAATAAAACTGCAGATTCTGGAATCTGAAACAAAAACAGAAATGCTGGAGGAACCCAGCCAGTCAACCAGGACTGAAGCAGCATCTTTGACATGAAACATTGACTGGTTTCTCTTCCCACAGATACTGCCCAGTTCTTCCAGTATTTCTGTTTTGTCTACATTAACACACTTGGTCTCACCCTATCAGGGATAGTCCCTCTGTTCTCCCCACCACCCCACCCACACCTCTCTCCCACTGAAAACTAACTTGCTCTCTTTCCCAGTTCAGATGAAGGTTCCCAAACCTGAAACGTTAACTGTTCCTCTCTCCACAGATGCTGCCTGACCTGCTGAGTGTTTCCAGTTTCTGTTTTTATCTCAGATTTATAGTTTCATTTAATTTCCACTCCCAGTCCTTGAGGGTGGAAAGTTCTGGAGAATTACAATCAGAAACACAGAAAACCTACAGCACAATTCAGGCCCTTCGGCCCACAAAGCTGTGCCGAACATGTCCCTACCTTAGAAATTACTAGGCTTACCCATAGCCCTCTATTTTTCTCAGCTCCATGTACCTATCTAACAGTCTCTTAAAAAACCCTATTGTATCCGCCTCCACCACCGTTGCCGGCAGCCCATTCCACACACTCACCGCTCTCTGAGTGAAAAACTTACCTCTGACATCTCCTCTGTACCTACTCCCCAGCACCTTAAACCTATGTCCTCTTGTGGCCACCATTTCAGCCCTGGGGAAAAGCCTCTGACTATACACACGATCAATACCTCTCATCATCTTATACACCTCTATCAGGTCTCCCCTCGTCCTCCGTCGCTCCAAGAAGAAAAGGCCGAGTTCCCTCAGCCTGCTTTCATAAGGCATGTTCTGCATTCCAGGCAGCATCCTTGTAAATCTCCTCTGCACCCTTTCGATGGCTTCCACATCCTTCCTGTAGTGAGGCGACCAGAACTGAGCACAGTACTCCAAGTGGGGTCTGACCAGGGACCTATAGAGCTGCAACATTCTCAGAGTATTACTCTTTATCCCAGATACCGGCGTCTGCCGCTGACCCTGAGGTTTTTGACCCTCCTGCCTTAGGAAGCAATCAGTTCCTACCCTGAACATTCCTCGAAATCCTACGTCTCAACAAAACCAGCTTCTGTTCTGAGAGCGAGGGTCCCTCAGCCCAATGATGTTTGGCGTTTGCTAAAGCAGCCCCACCCCTCAATCCAGCAGTCTGCCCACCGGGTCCTTTGACTGCAGACCTGGTTTGTTTTGGGTCAGGCAGGATGCGTTCTCCAATCACACAACCCTGTCTCTGTCTCCAGTCTGATCATCCTCACACCCCACGAAACCAGTGAGGGGCAAAACTCAACCAGCTCAACCCAGTCACAGATCACAATCAGTGAGGACAGGCAGCAATACCTCCGGCACGATTATTCTCAACACTGGTGCCCCACAAAGCTGCGTCCTCAGCCCTCTACTCCCTATATACTCATGACTGTGTGGCCAGATTCTGCTCTAACTCCATCTACAAGTTTGCAGGTGACACCACTGTAGTGGGCAGTTTCTCATATAACGAGGAGTCAGAGTAAAGGAAGGAGATAGAGAGCTTAGTGACATGGTGTCATGTCCACAACATTTCCCTCAATGTCAGCAAAACAAAAGAGCTGGTCCTTGACTTCAGGAAGGAGGGAGGTGCATATGCACAGCACAAGAGGGTTGAGAGCTTCATGTTCCTAGGAGTGAACATCACCAATAGCCTGTCCTGGTCCAATCACGTAGACGCCACGGCCAAGAAAGCTCACCAGAGCCTCTACTTCCTCAGGAGGTTAAAGAAATTTGGCACGTCCCCTTTGACTCTCACCAACTTTTATCGATGCCCCACAGAAAGCATCCTGTCCGGATACATCCCAGCTTGGTATGGCAACTGCTCTGCCCATGACCACAAGAAACTGCAGAGAGTTGTGGACACAGCCCAGCGCGTCACGGAAACCAGCCTCCCCTCCTTGGACTCTGTCTACACTTCTCACTGCCTCAGTAAAGCAGCCAACATAATCAAAGATCCCACTCACCCCAGACATTCCTTCTTTCTCCCTCCCTCCCATCAGGCAGAAGATACAAAAGCCTGAAAGCACGTACCACCAGGCTCAAGGACAGTTTCTATCCTGCTGTTATAAGACTATTGAACGGTTCCCTAGTACAATAAGATGGACTCTTGACCTCACGATCTACCTCATCATGGCCCTTGCACCTTATTGTCTGCCTGCACTGCATTTTCTCTCTAACTGTAACACTTTATTCTGCATTCTGTTATTGTTTTCCCTTGTACTACCTCAATGCACTGATGTGATGAAATGATCTGTATGGATGGTATGCAAAACAACGTTTGTCACTGGACCTCGGTACATGTGACAATAATAAGCCAATACCCAAAGACCAAATACTGCAGGCGACAGAAACCTTAAACTGAACAGAACGCGAGTCGCGTGCACACAACAAGGCCACGGGCCATTGGGTCAGTGCTGACCATCACCCACTCACTCACACTGATCCTACATCGACCCCTTCTTAATCTCGATACATTCTCATCAACTCCCCCGATTCTAACATTCACTGTGGCCAATTAACGCAGCGACCCATACGTCTTTGGGATGTGGGAGGAAACCGGAGCACCCGGGGGAAACCCACGTGGTCACAGGGAGAATGTGTAAACTCCACACAGACAGCACCGGAGGTCAGTGATAGAGCAACACAGGATGGATACAGGCCCTTCGGCTCAACCAGTCCATGCTGACCACGGTGCCCACCCAGCTAGTCCCAATTCCCTGCGTTCGGCCCATATCCCTCCAAGCCCCGTCCCTCCATGTACCTATCCAAGTGCTTCTTAAATGACACTGTTGTACCTGCCTCACCCACTTCCTCTGGCAGCTCGTTCCATATACTCACCACCCTCTGCAGGAAAAAGTTGCCCCTCAGGTCTCTTCTAAATCTTTCCCCTTTCACCCTAAATCTATGCTCCCTTCCCCCACCTTAATGACCTGCCCATCTCCTCTCCTCCATCCTTTATCCCATGGTCCACTGCCCTCTCCCACTGGATTCCTTCTTCTTCAGCCCTTTGCCTCTTACCCCTTTCCCCCCCACCCCCCCCTCCACTGGAAATGCCAAATTTTTTGTCTCTCTAAATCTACACCCCCTAGTTTTGGACTCCCCTACCCTAGGGAAAAGATTGTTACCCTCCACCTTATCTATGCCGCTCATAATTTTAAACACTTCCACAAGGTCACCCCCTCATTCTCCTACGTTCCAAGGATCGCACCCAGGTCTCTGGTGCTGGGAGGTAGCAGCACCGAGCTGGAATTTCTCAGCATGTCAGGCAGCCTCGGTGATGACCAGCTCTGATCCGTTATATTTGACACAACAACTTCTTTACAACAAGAGCGTCCACCACTGAAAGTTTGACTCCCAAGTGGTGACATTGGGGCTGAAGAGCAAGTCAAAGGCCAGATGCCCAATGTGACAAGGATGGTGAAAGGGTGTCGGAAAGGAGAGAGAAGGGGAATTCAGGAGGGGGATGCAGGAGGCCAGAAGTGGAGGAGCAGAGGTGTCTGAGCACCGTCCGGGTGGGGAACAGCGAGGCCGTGAGGGAATCAAGGATGAGCATTTTAAAGTTGACGTGGGGCTTAACCAGAATAGGGCAGCAAAGGTGAACACAACTCGGTGCAAGTTAGAACACAGGCAGAGTCAGAATGAGTTCAAATCATTTGGATCATTGCTGGAACCCGAATCCCAGTCTCAACCCGAAAAGGTTGACCGTCCCTCTCCCTCCACAGATGCTGCCTGACTCGCTGGGTCCCTCCAGCAGCTCAAATCATTGCGGCGCTCCCTCAGTGGACATCACGCACGTCCACACAGCCTTTAAACTGGAACGAGCAGAGAGCGAGCGGAGCGCAGATCAATGTGCAAACGCAGACCCCCGGTGCAATAGTGGGGGGGAAGCGTCAAGGAGAGGCGAAGGGCCGGTGCAGAGGGCGGGGAGCAGCTGCTGGACACGTCGGGAAGTCAGGAAACATTCCAAAAACATCCCTGCTGCTGCTGCTGCTGGAAACACAGCATTTAACCCGCAGACAGGGGTCCGATTAATTCATTAGCCATCAGAATGCAGCGGAGGCGCATGCACCGGACAGCAGAATCTGCAACAACTTCACCCCGACTCGCAGAAACGCCGAAAGATCCCAAAAAACAAAACGTTTTCGATGAAAAAACATGTATCAAAATCGAGCCCAAGTCCCGCCCAGCGCGCGTCGCCATTGGCCCGCGGCGGCGATCCTCGGGCTGTGATTGGGCGGCCGCCGCTGCCAGTCAGGTGGAGCGCTACATTCCCCGCGTTCGGGCTGCAGTGTCTCACCCGTGAGTCCGCCGCCGCGGCCGTGGCCCTTCCGCCGCTGCAGCACGAAGAAGGGGTTGGCCCGCTCGGTCACCCACAGCGCGTTGGCCAGCAGCACCTCCTCGGGGCTCAGCCACATGCTGCCCGCCGGGGAGGGGAGGGGAGGGTCGGGTCGGGTCGGCGCCGCCGGTCCCCGCCAGCTGCTCACTCCCCGGGCCGGCCGCAGTCAGCGGGGCGGAGACGCTGCAGCGCGCATGTCAGGGATGCGCACTTCAACTCAATCCCCTTCCCAATTAGTTTATCATTGTGACAGGGGGTTATCATTGCTCTGCGTCCCTGCAGATCATTGCCTGGTGCACTGGGGTGGTAGACAGAGGTGTTTCTTTATTAGTCACCCGTACATCGAAACACACAGTGAAATGCATCTTTTGCGCAGAGTTAGGAAGTTGTGGGCGTGCTGTGTTGGTGCTGGAAGCGTGGCAACACTTGCGGGCTGCCCCCAGAACGCTCTATTGCAAAAGATGCACTTCACTGTGTGTTTCGATGTACGGGTGACTAATAAAGAGATCTTATCTGAGTGTTCTGGGGGCAGCCCGCAAGTGTCGCCACGCTTCCGGCGCCAACATAGCATGCCCGCAGCTTCCTAACCCGTATGTCTTTGGAATGTGGGAGGAAACCGGAGCACCCGGAGGAAACCCACGCAGACACGGGGAGAACGTACAAACTCCTTACAGACAGCGGCCGGAATTGAACCCGGGTCGCCGGCGCTGTAATAGCGTTACGCTAACCACTACACTACCGTGCCACTCAGGAGACAAAATGATAACAGAATGCAGAATAAAGTGTTACAGTTACAGAGGAAGTGTAGTGCAGGCAGATGATAAGGCGCAAGGTCATAACTGGGTAGATTGAGAGATCAAGAGTCCATCTTATCGCACTAGGGAATCGTTCAATAGTCTTATAACAGCAGGATAGAAGCTGTCCTTGAGCCTGGTGGTACGTGCTTTCAGGCTTTTGTATCTTCTGCCCGAAGAGAGAATGTCCAGGGTGGGTGGGGTCTTTGATTATGCTGGCTGCTTTACCGAGGCAGCGGGAAGTGTAGATAGAGTCCATGGAGGGGAGGCCGGTTTCCGTGACGCGCTGGGCTGTGTCCACAACTCTCTGCAGTTTCTTGCGGTCCCGGGCAGAGCAGTTGCCATACCAAGCTGTGATACATCCAGATAGGATGCTTTCTATGGTGCATCAATAAAAATTGGTGAGAGTCAAAGGGGATGTGCCAAATTTATTTAGCCTCCTGAGGAAGTAGAGGCACTGGTGAGCTTTGTTGGCCATGGCATCTACGTGGTTGGACCAGGATAGGCTGTTGGTGATGTTCACTCCCAGGAACTTGAAGGTCTCAACCCTCTCAACCTCAGCACCATTGATGGTGTATGTACACTGTATGTAGACAGGTGTATGTACACTGCCCCCACCCCCCCCCCCCCCGCCTTCCTGAAGTCAAGAACCAGCTCATTTGTTTTGCTGACATTGTGTGTGGGGAGGGGTTGGGATTGTGTGGTGAGGATGGACTAGGGAGGCAATGGGTGGATGGAGAGGGGCCGTAACCCTCAGCTGGAGGCTGACACCAGAGATAGGCAGCTGCTGGAACCTGGAGCAACAAACCATCTGCTGGAGGAATCAGCGGGTCGAGCAGCGTCTGTGGAGGGAAAGGAATTGTCTACATTTTGTGTCAAGCCATTGACTGTCCAATTCCCTGCACAGATGCTGCCTCACCCGCTGAGCTCCTCCAGCAGATTGTCTGTTGCTCCAGCTAGCAGCCCATTTCTTCCTGGGATAGCCAGAAATTAAACAGTTTGAGTCATGGGGTTGTACAGCATGGAAACAGGCCCTTCGGCCCATCGAGAGCATGCTGACTATCAAGCACCCATTTGCAATAATCACATTTTATTCTCCCCACATTCCCAGAAAATGTTGATCTTCAAGGGGACCTGAGATCATTGTACAAGTCACTCTTAAAGCCAACCATCAGAATTGGGAGAAAAATCAAGTTTTTTTTGTCCGTTACAGAGGTGGGAGAAGGATGATTTGAACAAAAGGAATATCACCAATAGAGTGAGACCAAATAGGTTGATGTTAGAATCGTTAGAAGCTTTGTTAAAACAAGGCCCAAGCAAGCTTGAGGAACAATGCCTCACCTTCCATCTGGGCATGTTGCAGTCTTCTGGACTCAATATTAAATTCTCCAACTTTGGGTAACTCGCTCTTTCTGTCTGTATCAGAACCAACTATCTCTGTCAGTTGCCCTTCTGTGACCTTGGCTCAGTTCTTTCTCCAGTAGTACGGTCTGACCTGCTGGGCAAGTCCCATAGCCCTGCTGTTAGCAACACATAACACAGATAAAGAAGTGTAACCTGCTTCCAACTACCACATCAACCTATTTGGTCTCACTCTATTGGAGATATTCCTTTTGTTCAAATCATCCTTTCCCCACCTCCAGTTCCCCCAATTCTGACAGTCTCAGTCCCGAAACTCTAACTCCATTTCTCTTTCCACAGATGCTACCTGACCCACTGAGTGTTTCAAGCATATCCTGTTTTTATTGAACAGACATTTTAAAGATCGAGGAGTGGAAGGATGTATCATCCAGAGAGTCATGGTTGGAATCTTTTGTATTGTTAAAAAGGAGGGTTCAGAGGAGGGCAGCTTGCAAGGTAACCATGGACAGGGTTGATCCTCTGTAGAGGTGGGGACAGACTCCTCCGAATGATCATTCAGAGGAATCCATTCCCACACCGAAGTGACCAGTTCTCTCCCCAGAATGTGTGGTGTTCATTGTCAACTGGAATTAACTATGACTTGTGTACAGTTCTCTTTGAAGTTCAAGGAACCTGTGTGTTAAAGGGGATAGCGTACTAGTGTTTGTAAATAAAGAAACATTGAGTGGTATTGCTTTGTGAACTCTCCCAGGTTGAGATGGAATTCAGGAAATGATGGCACGCTTGCCTTTGTCGGTCGGGGCACTGAGTACGAGTCAGGAAGCCATGTTGCAGCTGTATAAAACTTTGGTTAGGCCACATTTGGAGTATTGTGTGCAGTTCTGGTCGCCCCATTACAGGAAGGATGCGAAGGCTTTGGAGAAGGTGCAGAAGAGGTTCACCAGGATGCTGCCTGGATTAGAGAGTATTAGCTACAAACTTGGATTGTTTTCTCTGGAGTGTTGGAGGCTGAGGGGAGAGAGGCATAGATAGGGTAGATAGTGGGAATGTCAAATATTAGAGGGCATAGGTTTAAGGTGAGAGGAAGAAAGTTTAAAGGAGATGTGCAAGACACTTTGTTTTACACAGAGGGTGGTGGGTGCCTGGAATGGTCTGCCAGGGGTGGTGGTGGAGGCAGATACAATAGCAATGTTTAAGGGGCATTTAGAGAGACACACTAATTAACAGGCAGGGGATGGACGGATATGGATCATGTGCAGGTAGATGGGATTAGTTAGATTGACATCATGGTCGGCACAGACATGGTGGGCCAAAGGGCCTGTTCCTGTGCTGTTCTATGTGCACCATATGAGGGAAGGTCACCTACATACATTGTTGAATGCCTCAGAATATTCTACGGCCACATGAGAGTCAGGTGGAGCCTTGGTTTAACATTTCATCAGGAGGAGGACACCTTCAAAGATCCCCAACATCCGGGCCGTGCCATCTTCTCGCAGCTCCCATCGGGCAGGAGGTACAGAAGCCTGAAGTCCCGCACCACCAGGTTCAGGGACAGATACTTCCCTTCAACCATTCGGTTCTTGAACCAACCGGCACAACCCTGATCACTGCAGTTTAGCAACAATATAATCACTTTACACTAAAACGGACTTTGTTGTTTTTTGTTCTAATTGTGGTCTTTCTTGTAAAAGTTGTTTAATTTATGTTTTTCTTGTGAATGCTGCTTATCTGATGCTCTGTGCCTGTGATGCTGCTGCAAGTAAGTTTTTCATTGCACCTGTGCACACACGGACTTGTGCATCTGACAATAAACTCGACTTTGACTTTGACCTCTGTCAAGGTGCCATTCCCTCAGACCTCACCGGAAGGTCAGCTAAGACTTTTGTACTTGAAACTCAAACCTTCTGACTCTGGTTCCTACCCACTGAGTCACAGCTAACATATCAATATTTAAGAGCTCACCGTGACTTGTTTTAAAAGGAAAACAGCAAATACGGTGCATTTTCTGTCCCTCAGCCTCATCCAGTACAATTCTCCACAAGGCATCCTCAGCAGGCGTTGGCTTCGTTGCTCACTCAGTGTGGGTGTGGAGCAGGTTTCAGACAGTCTCACCTCTGAAGCCACCGAAAGGTTTGCACTTTCTTCTGTGGCCATTCCAGCTGGGGTATGCAACGATCCCAGTTTTCACCTGGGCTGTTGCAGCACGTTCCCGTTGGGTTCAGGACATCACTCTTTGCACTTCCTTCTCCCACCACCAATCGCCCAATTGGGTGCTACAATGGCATGCATTTGTATAGCGTCTTTAACGTAATAAAACATCCAAGGCACAACACAGATGTGTTATCAAACAAAAAATATGACAGATACACATTAGAAGATACTGGCTGGGTGATCAAAAGCTCATTCAAGTCAGAGGCAAGTCCAGAAGAGATTCACTGTGCTTATCCCTGGCGTGAGATGGTTGTCCTGTCGCGAGTGATTAAGGACGTTGGATCTATGGAGAAGGATGAGGGACAATCTTATTGGAACAGGGTAGATGTCGAGATGTTTCCACCAGCGGGGAGTCATGAACAAGGGGGCAGAGTTATAAGGGGGTGGTCATTTAACACTGAGGTGCATAGGGATTTCTTCTCCCAGAGGGAAGTGACGAAGGCACGGAATTGTCTACCACAGGTTGCGGAGGCTGGATCATTGGGGTTTGAAAGAGGAAGGAGATATGTTTTTGAGAGATTGGAGAATTGAGGGCTAGAGGGGCTGAGGCCTGGAACAGAGTGAATGGTGGGTCAGGCTCGAGTCTGCTCCTATTGTGCTTAAGCAGCATAGAGGAGGAAAGAGAAGCAGGAATGGATGGGGAGGGACCAGGCATGAGGGCCGATGGAGTAGCGATGGAGACGTGGAGGAGGCCTGCAGTGTGGAGGTTGTGAATGTCAGAGGTTTGGATGATGCTGGAATTACAGGTGAGCAGATGGATGGATTTGAAGGTGAGGATGGAAATTTTAGCTGGACAGGGGGTCGTCGATTCATTTATCTATACAGCACGGAAACAGGCCTTTCAGCCCAACTCGTCCGTGCTGACCAAGATGCCTATCTAAACTAATCCCATTTGCGTACATTTGGCCCATATCCCACCAACCTTTTCACTTACCTGTCTAAATGTCTTTCAAACATTGTAGTTATACCCGCCTCCACCACCTCATCTGGCAGCTCGTTCCACACACCCACTGCCCTCTGCGTGGAAAACTTACCCCTCAGGTCCCCTTTAAATCTTTCCCCTCTCACCTTAAACCTGTGCCCTCTAGTTTTCCTACCCCGATTTTATAAACCTCCATAAGGTCACCCCTCAGCCTCCTTCGCTCCAGGGAAAACAGTCCCGGCCTGTCCAGCCTCTCCTTATAACTCGAGCCCTCCAGTCCCGGCAACATCCTGGTGAATCCTTTCTGCCCCCTCCCCAGCTTAATCACATTTAGGTGATTTAGTTCTGCAAGCACTGGTTATCATAGTTGGAAGATAAGGTGGGAATTGGGGAGCTTAGTGATGGAAAACATCTAACTTCTGTGGATGTCAGCCGGGTAATTGATAGAATGATCAGCTGGCAGCCATCTGACTCTGTGTCTTCCTGTGCCTGAAATAGAGCAGGATGTGACCACAAAACAGAACTGTGACACAACCACTCCAGCTGCACTTACGGTGGCTGCAGTCCAACTTTTTAATTAGAGCTTTAGCAGAAGCTTCAACATTGACTTAAATGTTTGTAAAACAACACAGGAAATGTCAGGCTGTGCGAAAAGCATTGAAGGGAGATTTATTTGAAATAAATTCACCCATGAGCTTAGTTACTGGAACAGGATGTAACCTGAACACTGATATAACACAGACAGCACATACAGGATTGGCAATGAACAATGAATGAAATGTATGCTGTTGACATACAAGGACAGAATGTCACATTGGTATGAGCTTTAATTGTCCACGTTGTCACCACTTTCCTACACATCTGCATCACAAGGTAAACAAACCAAAAACAGATTACTATTCATTTCTACAGCATTTCACATTAATTCATCAGTTGTCAGAAAGTTGAGATTTTGAGTGTCCAGTCAAAAACATGAGCTCCTTTAAACTGTCATCAAGCTCCTTTGGAATCTGCTTCTGCCTGATTATTGAACCTGATGATAACCAGCGGTTTGTTATAAAGGCCTTTTTAACGAACCATAGACATCTAAGATGCACAAGTCCACCGGTCGATTGTGTCAGTGCTGCTGTGAAAGACCTATCCAGCCTCGTCCCAGTTTGCAGTTGCTGGACTGTTGGTCATGGTACATCATGTGATGAGCTTTTCTGCATCACATCCCCACAACATGTTGTTCCACATCCCCAGCCGACATAACCAAAGACCCCACCCACCCCGGACATTCTCTCTTCTCCCCTCTCCCACCTGCAGAAGCTACAAAAGCCTGAAAGCACATCCCACCAGGCTCAAGGACGGTTTCTATCCCCCTGTTATCAGACTCTTGAATGGACTCTTGATCTCTCAATCTACCTTGTCATGGCCCTTGCACTTTATTTGTCTACCTGCACTGCACTCTCTCTGTAACCGTAACACTATAGTCTGCATTCTATATTCTTTTTACTACCTCAATATACTGATGTATGGAATGATCTGTCTGGATGGCACGCAGACAAAAGCTTTTCCCTGTATCTCGGTACATGTGACAATAATAAACCAATTACCAAAACCTTCTTCCAATCACTTAAGCAATATGCTAAGGGAGAGAGGTCCTTTCAACTGCTCTCTCTAGGCTCTTTATAACTTTACATTCTTCAAAGTTTTCCTTGTTAACTGGCATGGACTGATAATGAACTTGTGAGGAACTTTACCTTGACATTTGGGTAGGTTTGGGTTGGGGGGGGGGGTAGTTGAACTTAAATAAAATTCAAGCCCACTTTTGGGGTGGAGATGTCTACAAGCAATCTGCTCAGGGGAAGGGTGTCCCTTGTTTAAATGTCGAATGTGCTTGCTGTCTAAGATCCTTCGTGGTTTTGGCCTCAACATTGCGTGACGAGCTCAGCAGCCGAGAGGAGGCAAGACTGGGGTCTTTCCAAAATCCCTTGTGCTTCTTGGCCCCAGTCTGCCTGGTGAACTTCACCGCATTCTGCAATGGTTACCCAACACCCTGTAGCTCTCCTCCCCGCTCCAGAATCAACACCACACCCACTCTCGGTGGTCCCCCTCCCTGGCATTAATCCCCCCCATCATTTCCACTAGTGCCAAACCTCTCCCCGCCCATCAACCTAGCTCTTAATCCAGCTGGCAGAACATGGGAAGCAAGACTCCAGAAATTGTAACCACTTCCTATTGTGAGCAGGACCAGAGGGATAATTGTCTGCGGTTTCCTGTCTGCGGATCACTAAACCCCCAGGGCCTGCGCTTGGTCACAATGGGGTTGAGTGGCTCTGATGGTGGTTTTTTGTTGGAATATATCACATCTCCCCCACACAGTAAGCATTTTATCCCGATGTTTCATAGTTCCAGTATATAAAAAACTCCAAAATGTGCTTAGCTGCTGAGGTGGGTCATCTGTTGACTGGTTGTAAGCTGATTTAATGAGCCTTTGCCAAACAGTTTAAATGCCACGTCAGACTCCATCAATTGGTTTGGTGTGGTGACCAGCGTGCCTCTGGCCCTGTTTAATGCCGTCATGTGTCAGTGAAGATTCTGTGAGGTACCAACCCCACATGTTCAGGGAGTGGTGCAACACCTCTTCTGTGAGAGGTAACAGCGAGTGCGGGACAAGGAACGTTGGACTGGCCATTGATGTCCATTTACCAGGAAAAGATTAAAAATATATATAGATTTGGTTTCTATTTCCAGCAAAATTATTCTACTGGTGTTTCTGGAACAATTTGCGGTGAGCAGAGATAGTCACCGGGAAGGGCCAAAACTGGTTGATCTCCAGCCTGTGTTTACAATAGCTTGGGTTTATGTTGGGAAGGTCGTGCACCTTTAGATAACAAGGGAAATATATGACTATGGAGATGAGAGGATTCACCCAAACCAATAAAAGGCCGACCAGGCAGAAGTACACATTCAAATATCCTTCCATAGCAACCGGAACGCCAGCCACATCAGTGGGAGGATGCATCCATCCAGCTGGTGGAAACAAACCTTCAACCTTTTCCAATTCAAACACATTTTATTTTTCATGACTTTAGTATGTTTCAAAATGTACTGTAGTAAGTGAAGCAGCTCTGAAGCATTGCCACTGTTGCAACAGAGTCACAGAGCTGTACACCACAGTGACAGGCCCTTCAGCCCAACACATCCATGCCGACCATTTTTGCCCATCTACACCAATCTGCTTTGCCTGCATTAGGACCATATAGAAGGATACCTTGCCTATTTAAGTCCCTAAATGTCTCTTAAACGCAGCGATTGTATCTGATTCCACCCCCTCCTCTGGCAGCGAGTTCCAGATATCACCCACTCTCTGTGTAAAAAACTTTCCCCTCAGATCCCCTTTAAAGCTCCTTCCTCTTACCTTAAACCCACGCCCTTTTGTTTGTTATACTCTACCATGGGAAAAAGATCCTGACTGCCTCCCCTATCCATGCCCCTTATAATCTTACGCACCTCCATCAGGTCTCCCCTCGGCCTCCTTTGCTCCAGGGAGAACAAGCCCAGCCAGTTCAATCTCTCCCCAGAACTAAAGTCCTCCAATCCAGGCAACATCCCAGTGACTCTCCTCTGCACTCTCTCCAACACAACCACATCCTTCCTGTAGTGTGGTGACCTGAACTGTGTATAATACTCCAAGTGTGGCCTAACCTCTTCTTGTCATATTTCTCATGTTGTTGCACACCACGGCTTCGGACGGGTCACCGAGGAAGGAGATTGTTTCTGTATTGCGGTGAAGAGAAGGAAGTATCCCAGCACAGGACTGAGCGTTATTGCTCCTTCCCATGGTGCGGGCTGGCACCAACTGCTCACATGGGCCACACGGGCTCCAAACAATCACCTGGATCTTTCCATTAACAGAAAGAGGTCCCACTCCCTGAGCATCCAGCTGATCCTGGACCATGAGAAGAACGTTGTCATGGTGAATGTCACGTCTCCCGGCAACTGCTGTGATTCCCTTGTCCTGAGGGAGTCTGTCCTGCTCGATGTTTTCAGGCTAGTGCTCTTGGCACGCCTGCCACACCAGCTGAGGGAGCTGTGCAAGTGTGGGGATACGCCGGTGAACGTCACGGGTTACCTGAAGATGTGGTTCCACCGCCGTCGGCCAGCCGATTCTTCCCCCGGAACTTTCCTTGCTCTCGGAGATTTCTGAAATCCCTCTTCACAAACCCATCACTGCTGATCCACAGACTTACCCTTGAACCTATTTTCCACTTCAGCTACCAAGCTCTGGCCACACACCACTGCAATTGGCTTTAGTTAAATTTAGGATATTAGTTTCAGACAGAAGTTTCTCACCCTCAAACTGGTGTGATCACTCTTTGCTAGGGGATCCTTTACCGTGAGATCATGAATTAATTCTGTCTCATTGTACAACACCAGGTTTGGAACGTCCAGTTTCTTGGTTGGTTCCTCTATGTACTTCTTTAAGAAACCACGTCGAACACATTCCATGAACTCTTCTGGCCTACACTTGCCAATTTGATTACAATGATTAAAATCACCCATGATTATCACAGTAACTTTCTTACAAGTCCCAATTATTTCTTGATTTATACTCTGGCCTACAATGTAGCTATTGTTTGGGGCCTATATACAACTCCCAGCCTTACTGTATCTTATCTCCACTCAAACTGATTGAATATCTTGAACTTCTGAGCCAATATCATTCCTCACCAATTCAGTGACGTCACCATTGGCAACAGAGCCTCTCCACCTCCTTTCCTTTCTGTATATTCATCCCAAATGTCAAATACTCCTGAATATTCCGGGACATGGCATTAGCAACCTTAGCAGGGCAACGGCACCACTGTCAAACAGTCTGGATTATGTCACATGCTGGAAATGAGAATGTATTTGAACATTTCTGGTCTCTTGAAATTAAATTACAACAAAGCAACATCAAATACTAAATGAACAGAACACTGTGACCATTGTCTTTCACACTTACACACCTTGGTGACCTTTTCCTTTGACCACTGTGGGTGGGTTTCAGTAGCCCTGAGCTACGCTGAGCCTACTGTTACCAACATAGCAAATTTAAACACTGATTTGGCAATAAATGTTGGCAAAAGACAAGCAACAAATCCAGCTATTTCCAGAAGAGTCACTGGAGATCCCCAATAGATGAAAACGTGCTTTATCGTCACTGATACCCACTCCTCCCTCCAATCTGTCGAGCCTCTACAACATTCCCAATGTCCCTTCTTTGTTCGAAAGGAGGTGGAGCGAGGCTGGATGATGATGGGCAGACACAGAGACAACTGAAGTGATACTTTTGATAATGCCAGAGCAGCACATAATTCAGCAACTTCATTCCAGTAACACGGTGCAATGAGCCAATGTAAAACCAATTCACAAGAACACAAGAAAACAGAAGCAGGAGTAGGCCATTTGACCCCTCAAGCCTGCCCCACCATTTACCATAATCATGGTGAATCTATGCTGGCTTCAACTCTTCTGTGCCATTTCCCCATACCCCTCTATTTCTTGATCTATCAAATATTTATGCACCTCCACTTTAAATACTTCCAACAATCCAGCATCTATCACCCTTGGGGACAGAGAAATCCAGAGATTCACCACTCTGAGAGGAGACATTTCAATGGACCAGCCCCATCTTGCAGCTTATCTTTGTCCCCTTGTTCAAGATTCTCCCATGGCGTAAACATCTCAGCATCAACCCTGTCAAGTCCCCTTAGGACCTTATATGTTTGAATTAGCTCATCCTTCTAAACTCTAAGGAATACAGACCCAAACTGTCCAGCCTCTCCTGAAAGGACAATCCTCTCATCCCAGTAACTACCCGGTGAACCTCCTTCAGACCGCCTCCTATCTGTTTTTAGGTAGGGAGACCAAAGCTGTGCGCAGTCCTCCAGGTGTGGCCTCAACTACACCCTGTACACCTGGAACACAACTGCCCTGTTCTTAAACTCCAAGCCCTTTGCACCCAAGGTCAAAATGCCATTTGCCTGTTGGACCCGCCTGCTAACTTTTTGTGATTCGTGCACTTGAACACCTCGATCGATCCCTCTGAACTTCACTCACTTGCAGTCTCTCTCCATTTAGATAATAATCCACCTCTTGATTCCCCTTACTGAAGGGCATGACCTCACACTTCCCTACATTACACTCCAATTAAGGGTCTTTTGCCCACTCACTCAATCTACCTATATCCCATTACAGAATCACAGTATCCTTATCACAGCACGCTCCTCCACCTATTTTTGTATCATCACCAAATTTGGAAACTGTGCATTCTGTTCCTTCCTCCAGGTCATTAATGTAAATAGTGAACAATTGCAGAACCAGTCGCTGGGGCTCTCTGCTCATTACCTCCTGCCAGTCTGACAATGACCCATTTATTCCAACTCTATTCCAACTCATTTTCTATGAGAAACCCAATTTTAAATCAATTCTAACACACTTCCTCCAATACCATGGGCTTTTAATTTCTGCAGCAGACTCCTATGTGACACCTTGTCAAATGCCCTTTGGAAATCTAAATACACTACATCTACATGTTCTCCTCTATCCACCCTCCCAGGTACATCCTCAAAGAATTTGAGCAAATTTGTCAAACATGATTTATCTTTCATAAAACCATGTTGACCAGATTTAATTATATTCAGCTTTCCTAAATGAATAGTTATTTCCTCTTTGCTTATTGATTCTAGCATCTTGCCAATAATAGCAGTTAAACTGCTGGCCTGTAGTTCTTCTCACAGAGAGTCCTGGAACTCCCTCCTTGACAGCACTATGGGTACACCCACACCTCAGGGACTGCAGTGGTTGAAGAAGGCAGCTCACCACCACCTTCTCAGGGCATCTAGGGATGGGCAATTAAATCCCTTGAATGAATCAAATAACAATCCTGCCTTAATGCTTGACACAAGCTTTTTTTTTTGGAGTGCCAGCAGCAGAGCGAGGAGCCAGCAGCTTTTTTTTAAAAGTTGTTTCTGATTGGCTAAGTGTGTGGCAACTCAGCCAATAAAAGGCAGGTAGGGTAAAGCAGAGTGGCCAATGGGGGAGTTGAGGCTTTGGTGTGAAGAGGTGGAGGCTAAGGTGAGGTTCTGTTAAGTTCTTTCTTTATTATTGCACAGCAGTGGGAACGACACCCAGGGCAGTGGTGTGCTCCTCTTGCAGGATGTGGGAAGTTGGGGAGATCTACAGTGTCCCTGATCACCACACCTGTGAGAAGTGCATCTGGCTGCAGCTCCTTACTGACTGTGTTAGGGAACTGGAGCTGGATGACCTTTGGATTATTTGGGAGACTGAGGGGTTGATAGTCAGGAGTTACAGGGAGGCAGTCACACCTAAGCTGTAGGCGGCAGGTAGCTGGGTGACTGTCAGTAGAGAGAAAGGGAATAGGCAGTCAGTGCAGGGTACCCCTGCGGCTGTTCCCCACAATAACAAGAATATTGTTTTAGATATGGTTGGGTTGGGGGGGGCCTACCAAGGGGAAGCCACAGTGGTCATGTCTCAGGCACTGAGTCTGGCTCTATGCTCAGAAGGGAAGGGGGAGAAGAGGCAAGTGGTAGTGATAGGGGATTCATTGGTCAGGGGAGCAGAGAGGAGGTTCTGTGGGTGAGAACGAGACTCTCGGATGGTATGTTGCCTCCCAGGTGCCAGGGTCAGAAATGTCTCAGATTGAGTCCACAGCATTCTTTAGGGGGAGGGGGAGCAGCCAGAGGTTGTGGTACATGTTGGTACCAATGACATAGGCAGGAAGGGTGACGAGGTCCTGCAAAGTGAATTCAGGGAAGTAGATGCTAAATTAAAAGACAGGACCTCCAGTATAGTGATCTCAGGATTTCTACCCGTGCCCCATGCTAGTGAGGCAAGAAATAGGAAGATAGTGCAGTTTAACAGGTGGCTAAGGAGATGGTGCAGGAGGGAGGGCTTCAGATTTTTAGGTCATTGGGGTCTCTTCCAGGGTAGGTGGGACCTGTACAAACAGGTCAATTTGCACCTGAACTGGAGGGGGACCAGTATCCTAGCAGGAAGGTTTGCTGGTTCTGCTCTGGGGGAGCAGGGTTTGAACTAGAGTTGCAGGGGGGTTGGAACCAGAGTGGCAGGCCCGCAAGTGGAGAGGCTGTGGGGAAAGTAGATGTTAAGACTACAGGCAAAAATGGAAACTGAAAGGTTGAACATGGTGAGACTAATGTTCTGAGTTGCATCTATTTCGATGCAAGGAGTATTGTAGGTAAGGCAGATGAACTTAGAGCATGGATTAGTGTGTGGAATTATGTTGTAGCCATTAGTGAGACTTAGTTGCAGGAGGGGCAGGACTGGCGGCTCAGTGTTCCGATGTTTTAGACATGATAGAGGGGGAGGTATTAAAGGGGGAGGGGTGGCATTACTCATCAGGGAAAATGTCACGGCAGTGCTCAGAGAGGACATACTGGAGGGCTTGTCTACTGAGGCAATATGGATGGAACTGAGGAATAAAAAAGGGGCAAACTACGTTAATGGAACTATATTATAGACCTCCCAATCGTCAGCGGGATTTAGAGGAGGAAATTTGTAGAGAGAAAGCAGACAGTTTAGGAAATATAAAGTTGAGATAGTAGGTGATTTTAACTTTCCACATATTGACTGGGCCTCCCATACTGTAAAAGGACTGGATGGGATTGAGTTTGCCAGATGTATTCAGGAAAGTTTCCTTAATCAATATAGAGGTCCCAACTAGAGAGAATGCAATACTGGATCTCCTCTTGGGGAACGAGACAGGGCAGGTGACAGAAATGAGTGTAGGGGAACACTTTGGATCTAGTGATCATAATTCCATTAGTTTCAAGATAATTATGGAGGACGATAGGACTGGTCCTAGGGTTAAGATTCTAAATTGGAGGAAGGCCAATTTTGATGGAATCAGAAGGGATCGGGCAGGTGTGGATTGGGATAGGTTGTTTTCTGGCAAAGAGATGCTTGGTAAGTGGGAGACCTTCAAGAGTGAAATATTGAGAGTACAGAATTTGTATGTTCCTGTTAGAATAAAAGGCAAGGCTAACAGGTTTAGGGAATCTTGGCTATTGAGGGATATTGAGGCCCTGGTAAAGAAAAAGGAGGTGCATATTAGGTACAGGCAGTTAGGATCAAATGAGGCACTTGAGGAGTATGAGAAATGCAAGCGAACACAACAGTGAAGTCAGAAGGACTAAAAGAGGACGTGAGGCTGCTCTGACAGACAAGGTGAAAGAGAATCCCAAGGGTTTCTATAGCTATATTAAGAGCAAAAGGATAGTAAGGGACAAAATTGGACCTCTTGAAGATCAGCGTGGTCACCTATGTGTGGAGCTGAAAGAGAATGGGGAGATTTTAAATGGACTTTCTGCATCTGCGTTTACTCGGGAGACAGACACAGAGTCTATAGAACTGAGGAAAAAGAGTAGTGCGGTCATGGACCATATCCAGATTACAGAAGAGGAGGTGCTTGCTGTCTTGAGGCGAATCAGGGTGGATAAATCCCCAGGGCCTGACAAGTTGTCCCCTCGGACCTTGTGGGAGGCCAGTGCAGAAACTGCAGGGGCCCTGGCAGAGATATTTAGAACATCCTTAGCCACGGGTGAGGTGCTGGAGGACTGGAGGATAGCAAATGCTGTTCAAGAAAGGCTCTAAGAATAAGCTGGGAAATTATAGGTCAGTGAGCCTGATGTTAGCTGTGGGTAAATTATTGGAAGGTATTCTGAGGGACAGGATATATAAGTATTTGGATAGACAGGGCCTGATTAGGAATAGTCAACATGGCTTTGTGCATGGGAGGTCATATCTAACCAATCTAATAGAGTTTTTTGAGGTGGTGACTAGGAAGTTTGATGAAGGCAAGGCCGTGGACATTGTCTACATGGACTTTAGCAAGGCCTTTGACAAAGTCTCACATGAGAGGCTGTTCGAAGGTTAAGTCGCTTGGCATTCAGGATGAAGTAATCAACTGGATTCAACATTGCCTTAGCAGGAGAAGCCAGAAAGTGGTAGTAGATGGTTGTCTCTCTGATTGGAGGCCTGTGACTAGTGGTGTGCCGCAGGGATTGGTGCTGGGCCTGTTGTTGCTTGTCATCTATATTAAGGATTTGGATGATGTGGTAAACTGGATCAGCAAATTTGCGGATGACACCAAGATTGGGGGCGTAGTGGACAGCGAGGAAGGCTGTCAAAGCTTGCAAAGTGATCTGGACCAGCTGGGAAAATGGGCTGAAACATGGCAGATGGAATTTAATGCAGACAAGTGTGAGGTGATGCACTTTGGGAGGACAAACCAGGGTAAGACTTACACAGTGAATGATAGGGCTCTGAGGTGTGCGGTAGAACAAAGGGACCTGGGAATCCAGATCCATAACTCCTTGAAAGTGGCATCACAGGTAGATGGGGTCATAAAGAGAGCTTTTGGCACTTTGGCCTTCATAAATCAGGGCATTGTGTATAGGGGTAGGGATATTATGTTGAAGTTGTATAAGGCATTGAGGCCAAATTTAGAGTATTGTGTACAGTTCTGGTCACCTACCTACAGGAAAGATATCAATAAGCTTGAAAGAGTGCAGAGAAAATTTACACGGATGTTGCCGGGACTTGAGGACCTGAGTTACAGGGAAAAGTTGAATAGGTTAGGACTTTATTCCCTGGAGCGCAGGAGAACGAGGGGAGATCAGAAGGATACAAAATTGAGGGGTATAGATAGGGTGAATGCATGCAGGCTTTTTCCCCTCAGGTTGGGTGATACTAGAACTAGAGGTCATAGGTTTAGGGTGAAAGGTGAAATATTTAAGGGGAATCTAAGGGGAAACTTCTTCACTCAGAGGGTGGTGCGAGTGTGGAACGAGTTGCCAGCGGAAATGGTGGATGTGGGTTCAATTGTAACATTTAAGAGAAGTTTGGATAGGTGCATGGATGGGAGGGATATGGTCCAGGTGCAGGTAGATGGGACTAGGCAGAAGATCAGGTCGGCATGGACTAGATGGGCTGAAGGGCCTGTTACTGAGCTGTAGTGCTCTATGACTCTATCCATTTTTATCAATGTGCAGGTCACAGTAAAATCATTCGAAGGATCCCAAGTTACTGAACCTACAGTCATGGGTCTGGGCCAGGGTGTTAATATCCCTGGCATGCATTGATATCTCCAGCACCCCTACTGATGGACACCTTGGACCCTTGCCTTATCTTTGGTATTGCACACTCTCCCACAGAAGGGAGGGTTGTACACAAGAAGTGTGTAGATATTACTGCAGTGTTGAGCAAGGGATTCCAGGAAAGGCTTCCTATTAACTCAAAATACTACAACACTCTGCTCTCTTCATGCTCATGAAACCCTGAAAGAGCAACAGGTTACTGATGACATTGTACATGTAGCTGAATCTTTGGGATGCCAATCTGAGATCATGACAAAATACCAAGTCAGTGGAAGAACATCGAACAGCACAGGAACAGGCCCTTCGGCCCACGATATTGTGCTGAACTAATTAAATTATTAATTTAATTCCTAACTAAACTAATCCCTTCTGCCTACACAATGTCCATATCCCTCTACTCTCTGCACATCCATGTGCCTATCTAAGAGCCTCTTGGATGCCTCCACCACCACCCCGGCAGTGTATTCCAGGCACCCACCACTTTCTGTGTTTATATATTTAAAAAAAAATTTGCCCTGAACATCTCCTTTGAACTTTCCCCCTCTCACCTTAAATGCATGCCCTCTAGTATTAGACATTTTGACCCTGGGAAAAAGATACCAACTGTCTACTCTATCTATGCCTCTCAATCTTATAACCTTCTATCAGGTCTCCCCTCAGCCTCCGCCACCCCAGAGAAAACAACCCAAGTTTGTCCAACCTTTCCTTATAGAACATACCCTCGGATCTGGTAAACCTCTTTTGCACCCTCTCCAAAGCCTCCTCATCCTTCTTATAATGGGACGACCAGAATTGAATGTAATACTCCAGATGTGGCCTCACCAGAGTTTAAAAGCTGCAGCGTAACTTCCTGACGAACTCAGTGCCTCAGCTCATAAAGGCAAGCCTGCCGCACGCCTTCATCACCTGGGAGGAAGAATTCCCACTTTGTCGAAGGTGTCTCCTCTGATGTGGTGATTCTTTTGGCTGATACAAGAAATTACTAAGATGCTGTGCACATCAACTCTTTCCTTGGTGTTTGTACCTTGGATATAACAGTAGTCTCTTTAGATGGCTGTACCTTTTCCTTTCCAGTCCATCCACGTAGCCAATGGGGAAAGGAGGAATGTGTGGATCGGCCTCTGGTGTCCACACCAGGTTTCCTCTACCTGGTGCCAGACTGCAGCCTGCTAGTGCCTGAAGTTTCTCTTCTTCAGTTGTGTGCCTTTGATCTATTCTGCTTCTCCTTCACGGTGCCCAGCTCTGAGATGATGCTCTGCACAATGATGCACTGTGGTCTGTGTGTTGTCTGTACCTGTGTGCCTGTGATGCTGCTACAAGTTTTTCATTGAAAAGGCACATGACGACAAACTCGACGTGATTTGACCCTCCTCTGCTCCCTCCACCCTTCCCTCCTTCCCTTTAGGTGTTCCTCCTGCCTGGCAGCCTCCTCTCCTGGGGAGGGGACCTCTCCTCACTGTCTGCAAAGACAAACACGTGAGTGGTAACCCAAAACACTTCTCTGGTGAAGCAGCGGCACATGCGGTAATGGAGGAGTACACTGCCAACCAACACAATGCATGGCAGGTGTTGTACAGCCTCTGCTGCATTGTTCCTGGTGGACCTCCCCTCGTCTCCTGTCTAGAGGTGGAGCACTTAAGATGCCAGCCTTCCCCCCCACCACCCCAGCGAGCCACCTTCCTGTCCATCGCTATTTTTTGCTGAACGGAGACGGACATCAGGATGGAAGGGGTAGAATGTCATTGATGGGCTGAGGGAGTGTTGGTGCACAACAGAGGGGGGACTGGGAAAGAGTCGTTGTTGGTAACATTGGGTTGAGTGGCTGCGTGTTGTTTTGTGAAAGGCAGCTGCTTTGAGTGGTCTGCAATGATGGAGCTTGTCAGGGCATTGCATCATTCTGAGGGCATTCTCTGCTACTCCCAGAGACAAGGCTCTTCTTACACCAGCCCTTGGGCATACAAGGCCTCCCTCCTAGGAGAATGACTCTTACCCTCTCCTGAAGCCTCTCTCCTCCCCCAACGGCTGCTGCCTGGCTGCCAGGGGAGAAGGGCATTTAAGGGCTGACACTCCTCCCTGGTGCTGTGCACTGAATGGTGCCAGCTCTGTGAATTCAGCCTCATCCCTTCAGGAACTGTGAAGGTCACGTTTGAAAGCTGGTTTCTCCGTGGAAGCACTCAAATGCTGCTTCACATTTACCTCTGTTTTTTTTCGCAGTGGACCCACTGAGATTTGAGCCCTAAGTGCAATAATATTTTAACACAACCAAAAGAAAGATTCAATCTAACTTCTAGGTATTTATTTATCACTATCAACCACATCCTAAATTCATTAGCCAACTCCTTCAATACAATGAGGTAGCCAAAGTACAATACATTTTGACAGATTAAAATTCCTTTTCACCACCTAAACACCAGTGTTATTTATTGGCAAGTGATTGTTCTCTGGAGTGGGGGAGGTGGATACTCGAGAGTTAATCAGTGGACTGAATACCACAGCACAATTCAAACTGTATTGGTTCCCGAGGCCAGGCACGTTGGGAAGCTCCAATAGTAACTGTGTGATGTCTGGGGATCATTCTGAAGGTGCACGGTTTCTTAAATACCAAAGGAGCAATAATGCCTTTACATGTCACTCTTCCCAAGTGATCATGTCACATCTACGGTAAATATCACACTCAAGCTTACTCACATTGCACTACAAAGCAACTCAATGGCCAAGGTTGAAAATCAAAAAATACAAATGCTGTAAACTTGAAGTAAAACCTAAAATGCTGGAAACACTCAGCAGCTTAGGCAGAACCCGTGGAAAGTAACAGAGGAAGTGTTTCAGGTTGATGAATTGTTAACTCTGCTTCTCCCTCTGCAGGTACTCCTGAGAGTAAACCTAGCAGTTTATGTTTTATTCCAATGAAGAAGGAGTCTTGTGGACAGTGGCACCCGCCTGTCACACAAGGTGCTAAAATGCAAGTGGTTGGAACCAACTTCCTTCAATGACATGTTCCCACAGATGAGACAGGACATTTCTCCCCATACCTCAACTCTCTCTCACTTCTCACAGCAGGTGTTTGGAGACTCTAACCATGTGCCACGTTGCTGCTTGTTAATATTGACACATGCTCTCATTCTGGTACGGTCTGCTGGATAATGGATTGGTCACTCATTCCCTTCAGAGTAGTTGAAACCTGCTACCCTGGCTGAGCATGGAGTCTGGGACCCTTCCTGTTCTGTACAGTTTATCCTGTGATTGGTTAAACTCAGCACAGACCAAGGGCCTGGAGGTGTGAAGTTCAATGCCACAGCAAGTGAACTGGAACAGATGTCTATGCCAAAGTCTTTGCAGCTCTTCAAAAGCAAAGACGTTAATTCCAATACTGAATGGCAGCAAGCAGACGTACGGACGTACGGTACTTCAAAATGTAGATGAAAGTTGTTTGAGTTTAACATTCACTGCATCCACTCCAGCTGCTGCATCAGCCAGAGGCTGCAGTATATCAGCAAATGCAGGGTGAAGGGGGTGTAACCACGGGTGGATTTGATTTATCACACGGGGCAAGCTTTGGTAGATCACACAGGACAAGATGTCCATGCCTATTCTTTGCTTCTGTCTCACACACTCTGGTTCCTGTGAGGTCCTGTCTACCTTCCTGTCCCTTCACCATCTGAGGCCTCAGACACTGACAGACTGCCTTTTTGTGGATTCCATTCTAGTCTCAGCTGATGTCTTTAGCAGGGAATCTGTGGGTAGAGACCAGGAGTGGTGAACCACAGATCATCCCCCTTCTTCCCTGAAAAGCAATTAGACCAGTCTATGGACTCTTGCATTCACCCTAGTGGGGATAAAGCCAGCTCTTCAGTGTTGAGATATCAATGTAGCCTGGGTGTCGGCTGAGCAGCCCTTGCAAGTCCTGTTATGAATGTTTCAATGAAGTAACCCCAGGAGAGAGCATGGTCTGACCCATCATTTCTCACTGCAGCTTTCAGAGGCAATCTTCTGACTGGACTCAGTGTGACCACCAAAGGGACAGGACAAGGCTGGTCAGCTCTTGGAACTTGCTCCATTATTCACTCAGTTTTGGCTGATCTGTGCCTCAATTCCACTTTTCTGCAGCTCAATACCCCTTGGGGCACCTTACCAAGGCTATCAGTCTCAATCCTGAAAGATCCAAATAGCTGTCTACCACCCTCCCTTCCTCCAGAAACAACTTTGTGGTTTTTGGGGGAGAGATTGATCCAGATTTTCACTATCTGCTAGTGAGAAGGAGACCTTCCTGATTTCATAAAAGTGCAAGTCTATCTTTCACATCTCCCTGTACTTATTATGCTGCCTGTTCAGGGTTGCTCACCAGAGAGGACATTTTCTTCTTTCTATTCTCTTGAACTTTATCTTTTCAAATGCTTCAATCGGATTATTTAGTATCTGCCTAAACTTGTGAAAACAAGGCTTGCTTGTATAACTGGCTCATACTTTAACCCTTTAAGGATTTCCGGCATTGATATGCATTCTCCTTTTCTCTGTATACTGAGACTGTTAGTTTGGGGATCTAAAATCAACAGTGTCATTTGGGAAATAAAACCTCCCTTCACCACACACAGCAGCACAACTAGGTAGTGAAACATGTCCCTATTTAACAACCTGTCTTCTGCTATAATTCTGCTTTGGCAAGTCCAAGTGCGCTGTAAAGGCTGAAGTATAATGAAAGGGTCAAAGGCAGTAATAACAGCACCCGAGGAAGCAGTGGGTCCACAGGATTCTTCCAGGGAATACATTGAACATAGGTCACCACCCACAAGAAGCTCTGCCAGCCCTCACCCGACAGTCAGTGTTAGTGAAAGCCCACACTATTCCGCAATCCATCTCCAGAAAGTACATACTGGTTGAGGTTCCTTATCAGAGATGCCACATGAAATAAATTTCAGACAGTCGCCTGGTGTCAGTACAAAGAATCTGAGAGCACGAAGGTGGCTTTCATACTGACACTGGTGTTGACAAATGAGCACTGTAATCTTAGTGCCTCCTGTGCACAAGGGAACACAAATGGAAGCTGGTGAGGCAGTTACTTGGATTACTTGACCACCATCTTCTACTTGCCAGACGATTAAAGACTATGATTTCTTTTTAACAATTGGTAACAGTAATCTTTGTGGGATGAGGTAAATTTAATTCTCCCATCCCAACATGATAATTTTTGTTTGGTGACATCATGAGGAAGAGTAATAACATGAAAACTGATGCAAAGACAGGCAACTTGTGGTACTGTTCACCTCTACGTTTTGCTACATTGGATCAGAATCCACAAGACGCGTTAAAGGTTTGCAGCTTTAGACTTTGTGCGGTATGCTTAAGACTGGTGTGAAATCCAGCAGGGGCGGAATCAAAATCATGCTTTGTCCTGGTCAGGGTGGTCACAGGAAGGCTGAATGTCTGTCAGCTTGATCTCGTACAACATGGTCTGCTGGGCACTGAAGTCCCTGGTCTCATTTTGGCCATCTGGAAAAAACACAGAAACAATGTGGTGGGTCGGGGTTTGTTTTTGTATCTGAGACAGACAGCAAGAGTGTCAGTGAAGGGCTTCGTGGCTTTCTGAAGAATAGAGCAATTATGGCTAAGGTTATACCCATAACAACAAGCACGTGATTACATGAGACTGTTGAGGGATAGAAGATTTACAACACATTCAGCCCATTGTGTCTGTGCTAGTTGGAGGTACGTAAGGAAGCAACAGGTCATGTTGACAGCAACAGATTCAGATGAGTTTATTGTCACATACACCAGGGTGCAATGAAATTCCTTGCTCGTGTGAAGCTCACAGAGTACATAGTATAAGTGGTAAGTAATAAATACAACTATAAATACAGTGATGAGTGCAAAATAGCAGAATAGTGCAGAGTATAGTAGTGCAAACTGAGAGTGCTAAAAGAAAGCTAAAGTGACAGTAACGTAAAAGGCAGAGTTCAGAGTCCGAGAACGTGGCAGCACCGCTGGGAAGAGGATGTGAGAGAGGGGACTGGTTCAGGAGTCTGACAGCAGTGGGGAAGGAGCTGTTCCTGAGTCTGGACGTCGGGGCTTTCAAGCTTCTGTATCTTCTCCCAGAAGGTAGAAGAGAGAAAAGGGAATGGCCAGGGGGACAGGCATCCTTGCCGACACCGTCAGCCTTCCTGAAGCAACGCACGGTGACGATGGACTGGATGGAAGGAGGTGAGGAGCCTGTGACGGACTGGGCAGTGTTTACCGCTCTCTGCAGGTTCCGTCACTCCAGAGCAGAGCAGTTGCCGTACCAGGCTGAGGTACAACCTGTCGGTAAACCTTCTACAGCATGTGAACAGGAAGAGGCCATTGATGTGGCCATTCAATAGATCATGGCTGATCAATGTCAACAGCACTTCACTGCCTTTGCTCCATATCCCAGAACGCACACTCAGCATTGAACTTTTAATTGACCCCCAGCCTCATCAGCTGTTGGGTTAGGGAGAGGGACAGGTCCAGATTTCCACAATGTTTCCTGATATCATCCTGACCCACTAGTTCGTCAACTCTTCAAAATTATCCCTTCAAAAATACCCTCCAGCACCACCCACATCCTACTGTATTCTCCTAAACTCAAGGGAACGCAGGGCTTCCCTGTGCCACCAGTCCCCGTAACTCTGAGCTCTGGTATCACTTTAGTGAGTCTGCAGTGCGCCTTTCCGAGGCTCTGGATGCTGTGCAACATCATTGGGTTTACTGGGCAACTACAATTCACACAAAGGCAAATGCTGGGGATTGTAGGTATTTAAATCTCAAACAACTTCACTCCTCCTATGCTGGATCCTGCCATGGCAAGACAGACACACCCACCCACAGCCAAACCTGATCACAACCATACCTAGACACAACCAAACCCAGGTACAACCAAACACAGACGCAACCAAATCCAGACACAATAAAACACAGACACAACCAAACACAGGCACAATCACACACAGACACAACCATAGATACAACCCATCCCAGACACAAGCAAACCCAAAAACAACCAAACCCCATCACAACCAAACCCAGACATCTTGCCCCATTGAAACCCCAGATGGTATTTCTCTACATCAGCTCTATTAATGTTATAAGTTGGTTGATGTACTTTAATTAAAAAATCAACAACATAGGAAATTTACATAAAATAACTAACTTCTACAAGGGCTTAAATAATAATTACCTGTATTTTAGACCAAGCCCTGGAATTTATGGAGAGGTCATTACCAGGAATTCCCACCCTTTAAGAAGGGAGGGAGGCAAAAGACAGGAAATTATAGGCCGGTTAGCCTGACTCCAGTGCTTAGTAAGATCTTAGAGGCCATTACTAAGGATGAAGTTTCGAGGTACTTGGAAGCACTTGATAAAATAGGCCAAAGTCAGCATGGTTTCCTTAAGGGGAGATCTTTGAGGAAGCAACTGACAGGACAGACAAAGGAGTTTACTTGGATTTTCAGAAGGCCTTTGACAAGGTGCCGCACATGAGGCTGCTAAACAAGATAGGAGCCCGTGGTATTACAGGAACAGCATGGATAGAAGATTGGCTGACTGGCAGAAGGCAAAGAGTGGGAATAAAGGGGCCTTTTCTGGTTGGCTGCCGGTGACTAGTGGCGTTCCCCAGGGGTCGGTGTTGGCTCCGCTACTTTTCACGTTATATGTTGATGATCTGGATGACGGAATTGTTGGCTTTGTGGCCGAGTTTGCAGATGATACAAAGATAGGTGGAGGGGCAGGTAGTGTTGAGGAAGCAGGGAGTCTGCAGAAGGACTTGGACAGGTTGGGGGAATGGGCAGAGAAGTGGCAGATGGAATACAGCGTAGGGAAGTGTACGGTCATGCACTTTGGTAGAAGGAATAAAGGCACAGATTATTTTCTGAACAGGAAGAGAATTCAGAAATTGGAGGTGCAAAGGGACTTGGGAGTCCCAGTGCAGGATTCCCTGAAGATTAATTTGCAGGTTGAGTCAGTAGTAAGGAAGGCAAATACAATGTTAGCTTTCATTTCAAGAGGACTAGAATATAAGAGCAAGGATGTAATACTGAGGCTTCATAAGGTGTTGGCCAGACCGCATTTGGAGTATTGTGAAAGTTTTGGGCCCTGTATCTGAGGACGGATGTGCTGGCATTGGAGAGGGTCCAGAGGAGGCTTACGAATATGATCCCAGGGATGAAAGGGTTAACATATGAGGAGCATTTGATAGCTCTGGGCCAGTACTCACTGGAGTTTAGAAGGGTGGGGTAATCTCATTGAAGCCTACTGGATATTGAAAGGCCTGGATAGAGTGGACGTGGAGAGGATGTTTCCAGTATTGGGAGAGTCTAGGACCAGAGGGCACAGCCTCAGAATAGAAGGACATCCCTTTAAACAGAGATGAGGAGGAATTTCTTTAGCCAGACGGTGGTGAATCTGTGGAATTCGTTGCCACAGACGGCTGTGGAGGCCACGTCATTGGGTGTATTTAAAGTGGAGGTTGATAGGCTCTTGATTAGTAAGGGTGTCAAAGATTACGGGGAGAAGGCAGGAGAATGGGGTTGAGGAGGAAAAATAAATCAGCCATGATTGAATGGCAGAGCAGACTTGATGGGCTGAATTGCCTAATTCTGCTCCTATGTCTTATGGTCAGTGTGGGTTGATTAAAGCTCCAGGATGCGGTTTTTGCCATCAGAGGGTGATGGTGAGCAGCATCAAAGATGAGGAGACACAAGAGACGGCAGATGTTGGAACCTGGAGCAAAAACAAACTGCTGGAGGAACTCAGCGGATCAGGCAGCATCTTTGGAGGCAAAGGAATGGTTAATGTTTCAGGTTGAGATCCTGTATCAGCAGAAAAAGACATCGAGAAAGAAGACTTGTATTTCAAATGTGTCTTTTAAGTCACCTTAGGATGTTCCAAGGTGGTTTACAGCTCATGATAATATTTTAAAATTGTGTCCCTATTGTGACGTAGGAAATGTGGAAGCTCAAAGTCAAAGTCGTTTATTGTCATCTGCACAGGTCCATGTGTGCACAGGTGCAATGAAAAACTTACTTGCAGCAGCATCACAGGCACAGAGCATCAGATAAGCAGCATTCACAAGAAAAGCATAAATTATACACAATTTTTACAAGAAAGACCACAATTAGAACAAAAAAACAAAGTCCATTTTAGTGCAAAGTGATCAAAGTGGTCACAGTGTTGCTATACTGAGGCAATGATTAGGGTTGTGCCGGTTGGTTCAAGAACCAAATGGTTGAAGGGAAGTAGCTGTTCCTGAACATGGTGGTGTGGGACTTTAGGCTTCTGTACCTCCTGCCTGATGGGAGCTGCGAGAAGATGGCACGGCCCGGATGGTGGGGATCTTTGATGATGGATGTTGCCTTCTTGAGGCAGCGCCTCCTGTAGATACTAACACTGGTAGGAGCTAATTTAGGCAGAGCATCCTCCCACAAGAGGCAATGTTACAATGATCAGAATATGATACTGAAATTCTAGCGCGTCCAAGTAGATGCAGTAGTTGACTGTTGTAATAAGAATCACTTTAGTGGTGGGGTTGCCTCTGCGATTTTCAGTAGGGTCAGAGGCAACTGAATAGGTATTGTTGAACATTTCTGAAATGGATGTTGGGGGAAGTGGTGTGGGTGGGTGGGGAGATGGCTTGTAGTCAGAATGTGAGGGAAGAGGCCTTCAGTGAGGTAAGGGATTGGGGTCAAGGATCTTCATCAAGGATAGGGAAAGGACTATAAGGGGTTGATGTTGTCTCACGCTGAGGATTGGGACAGTGATCAGGTAAATTGTCAGAGAAAGATACCTGGGAGGATTTGGAAAGTGAAGGAGGTTTTGAACGGATTGAGAACACCATGAGGTCAGAGGATCGGTGTCTAGACTTTGGAGGGAGGGAGTGAGCAAGATCAGATGGTTGTTAGGAGGGAATGGCACAAAAACAGAAGATAAGGAAACAGTGGTTTACTGAGGCCTCAGTCCAACATATTTCTGGAACATGAATGCACTGGGATTAACTGACCATGACCACTCCCATGACAACTCAGTCTCCAGCAATGCTCCAGAAGGAGGAACATGGTGGGAGAGGTAATGTTCTCGTCCCACGCGTAACTGACACAGAAGATGCACAGGGGTGACTCAGTGTCAGGAAGTGTCTGGAGGTATTTCTAGAGTGAAGCAGTAACCTGGAAATGGTTCTAATCCTGCTAGAAAATATTCAATTTTCAAGTGTGAAATGATAAAATAAGCATAGAATCATGGAGTCAAAGAGAGATACAGCAGGAAAACAGGCCCTTTGGCCCACCGAGTCAATGCTGGCCCATTCACACTATCTAACATTAATCCCATTCTCATCAGCTCCCCCCAGATTCTGACACTCACCTTCACATTAGGGGCAATTAACCCACCAACCCACATGTCTTTGGGCTGTGGGAAGAAACTGGAGCACTGGCAGGAAACCCACACGGTCACATTGAGAACACAGAGAAATTCCCTGCAGATTGCACCAGAGGTCAGGATTGAACTCGGATCTCCAGCACTGCAGTTTCATGTGATTTAATATCTTGGCCAATGTATCCAGGTGACGGTGATTGAGGATAAATATTGGCTCGGAGATTGGGGATAACTCCCTTGTTTTTTAAATAGTGGCTTTGGGGCATTTCACATCAAGCTGAGATAGGAGACAGGACTATTGTTCAACTTCTCAGTCAAACAAGAGAATAAGGAAAACTGTAAACATTGGCAACACTAATTGTGAAGCAGACTAATTATTCAACAAGACCAAGGAATTGATTGTGGACTTCAGGAAGGGGAAGTTGGGAGAACACACACCAGTCCTCACTGAAGAGTCAGTGGTGGAAAGGGTGAGCAGCTTCAAGCTCCTGGGCATCAGCATCTCAGAGGACCTATCCTGGGCCCAACACATTGATGCAATCGTGAAGAAGGCACGCCAGTGGCTCTACTTTGTTAGGAGTTTGAGGAGATTTGGTGTGTCACCAAAAGCTCTTGCGAATTTCTATAGATGTGCAGTAGAGAGCATTCTGACTGGTTGCATCACCACCTGGTATGGAGGCTCCAATGCACAGGATCGCAAGAGGCTGCAGAGGGTTGTAGACTCAGCTAGCTCCATCACGAGCACAACACTCCCCACCATCGAGGACATCTTCAAGAGGCAGTGCCTCAAGAAGGCGGCATCCATCACTAAGGATCCTCACCATCCAGGACATGCCCTCTTCTCGTTACTACCATCAGGGAGGAGGTACAGGAGCCTGAAGACCCACACTCAGTGATTCAGGAACAGCTTCTTCCCCTCCACCATCAGATTTCTGAACAGTTGAATTATTGATACTGATATACGACATGTTGTTTTGCGGCAGCAGTACAGTGCAAAGACATAAAATATATAAATTTTAAAAAAAGTGCCAAAAGAATAATGAGGTAGCATTCATGGATCGTTCAGAAATCAGATGGCGGAGGGGAAGAAGCTGGTCCTGATTGTTGAGTTTGGGTCTTCAGGCTCCTGTACCTCCTCCCCGATGGTAGTAACGAGAAGAAGGCATGTCCCGGGTGGTGAGGTCCTTTCTGTTTTTATTACAGGCCATCCAGTCTCAAGCCTGCTCTGCCATTCAATAAAATCATGGCTCATCTGTTAGTGGCTTCAATTCTTATCTTCCCCTGAGGCAACCTGATAAAGCTTTGCCTAGATCCCATTTGGAGAAGCACAGAGATAGACACCACACTCCACAAACGATTGGTCTTAAGTGGCTAAGTTAGGAGGAGAGGTTGCACAGAAAAGGTTAACGTTCCCTGAGTAAATTGAGGCTAGCTTCATTGAGGCAGACAAAAACTATTTTTTCCGATTTGGGAATCCAGAACATAACTATAAACCTGGAGCCAGGTTTTCGAGAGCCAAGGATGCTGGATAACCAGATCTATCTCCCACCAGGGCAAGGGTCTCAATGTTCACCTAAACAAAGGGAAAGGAGAGAATTAAAATGCAGATCAATCGTGATCTAACTGAAAGGTTAAATAACTTTCTCCTGCTCCAGTGTTGCTAGGTCTGGGCTTAGAATTGGATGTAGTCACTCCAGCAATTCTAGTAATGGATCCATGATCAAAAGGTTAGCTTGCCTGTTCCTTCCACTGAGCCTGACTGGCAGATTACATTCTCCTTAACTATGTAGTAAAGATGCAAGCTCTTGGTTTCACTCTGATACCAAACATTGGCAAGAGGTTGATTGAATGAAATTTCTCCAGTTATGTTATGGATGATTGGCTTGAAGTTTGAATCCAAACAGATTTTACTTCTGCAGACCACCAACACACTCAGGCTTCCTCTGATTGCCAAGTCTGGTTGGACACAATCTTCTAGGTCTAATTGTTTGACCGACAGCCTTCAAACTGTGGCTCCCCCACCTTCTATTGTCTTATCAGCTTGTCTGTCTTCACATACCACTTTCTCAAAGCACAAAGGTTCTAAAATACCAATTGACTGATGTTTATTTGATAAATCACACAGCTTTCTACTAATCCTATTTGCATGTATAACTAGTAAATGATTAAAGAAAATTAAAGCAAAATCACACACTAACACATTATTTTTTTAAATGTCCCTTCTTATCTCTAGGGCTTTAGCTCAGCCATGTTGTGGGGAATAATCTATTCTAAAACCTGGAGGCTTGGCAATGTTACTGCTGAAGAGTTGGTTGCTGTCAGTCAACATTCTGCATTGCAAGAAGAACAATTATTACAGCAATAATTCCATTTTATTTTTTATATATTAAAATGCTGAAATGATCACTGAAACAAAAACAGCGTTTTGGATTGAAATAACAATGTTTAATCTGCCACATTTACCTTTCCTGGAATGTGCTGCCAAGCAGAAGCAGATTCAACTTTTAGAAGAGGAATTGGATAAAGACTTGTAATGCTGACTGAGTTACTGGGCGTGAATCCTCTGCAGTACTCACTTACATAGAACATTATAGCACAGTACAGGCCCTTCGGCCCACAATGTTGGGCCAACATTTTATCCTGCTGCAAGATCTATCTAACCCTTCCCTCCCACATAGCCCCCCATTTCTCTATTGTTCATATGGCTATTTAAGAGTCCCCAATGTATCTGCCTCCACAATCTCTGCTGGCAGTGCGTTCCACACACCCACCACTCTCTGTGTAAAAAAAAAATTTACCTCTGACATCCCCCCTATACCTTCCTCCAATTACCTTAAAGTTATGCCCCCTCCTGTGAGCCATTTTTGCCCTGGGAAAAAGTCTCTGACTGTCCACTCGACCTATGCCTCTTATCATCTTGTGCACTATCAAGTCACCTCTCATCCTCCTTCTCTCCAAAGAGAAAAGCCCCAGCTCACTCAACCTATCCTCATAAGACATGCTCTCCAATCCAGGCAGCATCCTGGTAAATCTCCTCTGCACCCTCTCTAAAGCTTCCACATCCTTTCTATAATGAGGTGACCAGAAGTGAACACAATACTACAAGTGTGGTCTAACCCGAGTTCGATAGAGCTGCAACATGACCTTGCAGCTCTTGAACTCAATACCCCGAATAATGAAGGCCAACACACCATACGTCTTCTTAACAAATCTTGTCGACCTGCGCGGCAACCTTGAGGGATCTATGGACGTGGACCCCAAGATCCCTCTGTTCCTCCACACTGCTAAGAGTCCTGCCATTAACCTTGTATTCTGCCTTCAAATTCGATCTCCCGAAGTGAATCACTTCACACTTTTCCGGATTGAACTCCATCTGCCACTTCTCAGCCCAGCTCTGCATCCTATCAATGTCCTGTTGTAACCTATAGCAACCTTCTACACCGTCCACAACACCACCAACCTTTGTGTCATCAGCAAACTTACTAACACACCCTTCCACATCCTCATCCAAGTCATTTATAAAAATGACAAAGAGCGGGGGTCCCGGAACAGATCCCTGTGGAACACCACTTCTAGTCTCCTCTATCTGCAATGCTTTCAGAATCCTGGAACACAGAACGTACCCACTCTAAAGCTCTCCATAGTAAAACTCTGAAAATCTATCAGTTGAGCAACCTCCTGGTCACACTTATTGATCACTCCTTAGTAAGCTGCAGCTCCTTAGTAAGGTCAGATTCAGATTATTGTCAGTCCATCACGCAAACCAGCCTCCACTCCATTGATTCTATCCACACTTCTCAAGCAGCCAACATTATCAAAGGCCCCTCCCACCCCGGGCATTCTCTTTTCTACCCTCTCCCATTGGGCAGAAGATACAAAATCTTGAGGGCACATACCACCAGGTACAAGGACAGCTTCTATCCTACTGTTAGCAGACTCTTGAATTGACCTCTCATATGTTAAAAGATGATCTCCCAATCTACCTCATTGTGGCCCTTGCACTTTATTTGTCTGCCTGCACTGCACTTCCTCTGTAACTGTCACACTATGTTCTGCATTCAGTTTTCTTTTTACTACTTTGATCTACTTATGTATAGCATGATCTGTCTGGATGGCATGCAAAAGATTATTACTGTATCTCAGTACATGTGACAATAATAAACCAATACCAATTCTAATGAACCAATTCCGGTACATCAGGGTGCATTGAAATTCCTTGCTCACGTGAAGCTCACAGAGTAGACAATATACAAGGTAATAATAAATCCAACAATAAATACAGCGACGAGTGTATAAACAACGGAAAGTATAGTTGTGCTCGATCCTTGCAGCGGACTTTGAACTAGCAACTAGAAACTGCGCTATTACTCAGTACTGGCAACTGTGTCCATTCTAAATAACCCCACTCTTCTCTTCAAATAAGGACATGAAAGCTACCAACCAGTATGAGGGTTTGTTCAAGTTCACAATTAATAAGTTATTCAAATTTGCTGGTTGGGAAAATTACCAGTTATACATCAATGGGTAACACGTAATAGAAAATGCCAGAGATATTCAGCAAGTCAGGCTGCATCTGCAGACAGAGAAACAGAGTTAATGTTTCAAGTCAATGAACTTTTATCATAAGGGCCTTGTATAGGGTCCTTGGTCTGAATCAAAGATTTTTTTCTCTTTTTCCAATCAGTAGCACTCCTGATTAATTCAGAAGGTAGTAGTTTCAAGACTCATTCCAGAAACTTGATCACAGGAAGCAGGCTGACAGTTCTGCGCAGTACTGAGGGAGTACTGCATTGTCAGAGGTGATGT